>NW_013563146.1:0-16374 GCF_000968595.1 Rasamsonia emersonii CBS 393.64
TGAATGATAGCCTTTATTGGTTAGCAAGTAACTCGAAGGTAACAAAAAAAAGAGGCGAAACTTACCAGTAACACAACGGTCAAGCTGGATTGCATCTCTTCGAGAGCAATACGGTCTTCAACGCTGACGACCTGCTGTTGCAAAGCAATAGTCTGCTCTAGGCGTTGGAGGATAACGTCCGAGAGCGTTGCGACTATTGGAAGACTGTCGTTGGCAGCGTTGGTAACCCACGCGTTCAACACCTCATACGCAGCGGTTCGAAGCTGGCTATCTGTGTCGTGTCTGTGGATCAAGTTAGCAGTGAGTTAACTTTCTGAATGGGGGAAAAGGGCCGTCATGGTTTAAGTTACCTCTCAGTAAGAGCCAGCAGCGACTTGACGCTGTCTTGGAAGTGTTTCGACAACGGATTCGTCTGGTTCTGGTCCTGGGACGAGAATTGCTCCGCAATGCTGATGAGAGACCAGCAGCACGAACCAGCAATCTTGGGGGTGCTGGCAAGGCCGTTGAAAAGGGCCGAGATCAGAGGCGGCAGGTGCACGTTTGTGTCCAGGGCAGAGGGACACAATTCACAAATCCGGCCCAAGGCGAAGGCTGTGGAGTCCCGAACAATGACCGAGCTGTCTTCCATCATTCCGATCAGGACCGGGAGAGCCTGCTTGACAAGGGGTTCAAGCACTTCGACCTCAGGTCCATCCATGATGGCACCAAACGCAGCCACAGCAGCATCCCGACGATGCCAGTCTTCGCTCCGGATATTCTCCTCAACAAAGGTAAGGACCGGCTGGATAATGTCGCCCTGGACACATTGGGAGTAGAGCTGCAGACACTGGTAAGCAGCACGCGAGACGTTGTATTCATCCTCGCTAGCGTCTTCATCTTGCTTCGTCATGAGCTGCAGCAGCACCGGGACCACCTCGCGACAGGCAATGCGGGCAAAGTTGAAGAATGGCGTAAGCAGGGAGGAGTCGGCAGCCTGCGCCTGAGCATTATCGTCCTCGATAGTGATCTCTTCCTCGCAGACCGTACACCAGAATTCGATGGCAAGCTTGGCTACGTCCTCCTCCTCGTTCTTCATGCCCATGATGGTGAGGCCGAACAGGGCCTTCTCCATGTAGAAGCGCATCTTGTCATAGTA
Source organism: Rasamsonia emersonii CBS 393.64 (assembly GCF_000968595.1). Taxonomy (NCBI): domain Eukaryota; kingdom Fungi; phylum Ascomycota; class Eurotiomycetes; order Eurotiales; family Trichocomaceae; genus Rasamsonia; species Rasamsonia emersonii. Next base: position 1,136 of record NW_013563146.1, read on the forward strand.
GGCCGCCATGATCCGGTTCAGGCAGCCGAATGCGCCGGCCTGGATCCGCGTATCCTCAGCCTGGGTGGCTTCGCAGACCACCTGCATGATGTAATTCCGCTCGCCCTCGTTACCCATATTAGATCCAATGAAGTCGGTCGCATCAGCAAGAGCCTGGAGAGCAGAATTGCGGACATCATTGTTGGGCTCATCACGCCTGGCACCCTGGACCACAGCCGTCAGGATGGCATTCGAGTGGGCGGCCAGGGCGGGGCGCAGATCGGGGTCCTTGGACTCGCAGATGAAACCGAGGGTGGCCAAAGAGGCCATTTTCAGGTGATCCGAACCGCTGCCAACATTCTGGACCAGAACGCTCATCAACTCGGGCCACTCATTACGAGGGATCTCGATGGTGGCGATGGCAGTAATGAATTGGGCGGCAGACTGGCCGGCCCGTCCGTCCTTGGATGCTAACGTCTTCAGCGCAAGTTCTTTGACCTGGTTCTTTACCGGCTGAGGAACCTGCTGGATCCATCTCGCTTGCACCTCTCGCAACCGCACGGTATCCCGGTATGTGAGGGAGTTTTTCAGTGCGAGACCGGCGGCCGTTCGCACATGCGGGGGAGAAGCCTCGTTCGCAAGCTCCTGGGCAAGAGTGGTGAGGTAGGCAGGCTAGACAGAGGCACAAGGCACCGGATGTTAGCAAGGCACACATTATCATTCGCGTAAAATAGCGAAACAGTGGGGAGAGACACGGGGGGCATGGAGGAAGAAAAGAGCGAACGTACAAAATCGATCTCAGCCGCGTGGAGCAGCTGCTGTTCGGCATTCTGACGAATAGTCGCATCTGCAGGACGAAAACAAAATCCAGTCAGTCACGGACGACGTTCCTACGAAGGGCTGGATTGGGGGGTGGGTGGACGGTGCGTACCTGGCGACAGGGTGCCCTCCAACACCTGTCTGACGTCCATGTTGCCTATGCCAAACCGCACCCAGAAAGACGAGGAGGAAGGGTCGAAGTAGGATTAGTCAAGTCGCGAAGATCTCCGACGCGCTTTTTTTTCTCTCTCCACGATGAAGGAATGTGGTGGTTGGACTGGCGAGGCACACGCAACCAGTCCAGAGGGGAGTGATGGGAAAAAAAAGACGGTGTTTGTGGATATGACGAGGCGTGCACCAAGTCCGTTCCGGGAAAGCGACAAGCAGGCTGGTGGTGCAGACCCGGCCGGGGAGAAAGGGAGCGAGAGAAAAAAAGAAAGAAAAAAAAAAGTCTCGGGCGAAGAGCGAGACGAAGGAGGTCAGGGATCGCGAAGTCGAACGCGAAAAGAACCAAGGGAAGGGTCTCTCAGAGGGTCGTTGGAGAATTTGCAGGGCCAAGGGGGCGCTTTGAGTGGTCGTTGCGAGGTGCAAGGAAGAGGTGGTCTGTGGTTTGGCGGGAGGTGCTGCTGCTGCTGGTCTTTGCGGCCGGCGTCACAGCCTGCTCGATCGCGGCTGCGGACGCTCGTTGGCTGCGCCGCCCACCGCAGGAACCGCCGGGGCACGTGAGCTGACGAAACAACCCGGCTGAACTCCAGAAAGAAAAGCCTGCTGCGTGCTGGATCGCCTCGAGAAGCACACACGATGCTCTTACGCCCTACAGAAGAACGACATGCTCTGTCTGGCAGTCGATGAAGGTGCGAGGGCTGCGCCCGTCTCCGGCAACCCCGCTGTTGACGCTCTTTGTTTTGGTTTTGCTGCATCGAGAGATGACCCGCTATGGTTGCCCCTCAGCCCCCCTATCAACACGGTTGTGTGCTGTGGCCGGGGCGACCGGTGGCCCCAAGCCCTACATGTACTGTACACACAGTTCTGGTTGCTCATTCACCGGATACCGTTCAAATCAGGCAGAACAGAAGAAGTCACCGGAATCAGTAATTCTACACCTTTGCAGAGGGTGTCTCCTTCACTCTTACCAGCGCTGTAGCCGGCTGGACCGACTGTGCAAGCAGTCAAATCGAGTAGATCCTTGCCTACTGTGATCAATCATATTAATATCCATCCCACACAGATCAGCTGGGAGCAATCGATGGCAAGCGCACGCGGAATGTTGCACAAGAATGCATAATCATGCAGACGCAATACGAATAACTATCCTCCCAGTTGCTAAGCACTACCTGAACGCCTCTACAGTGGCAGCTCAACGTGAATATAGAATCTAATGTAATCTAATTTTTTTTGTATCCCCCCCCCCAGAAGACTCCTGAAACACCCAAATTATCGAGATGGCCTCCACGATCATTCAGACATAAGCCGGTCCTCCTCCGTCCGGTTTTCTTCTCCGTCTTCTTGGGTCTCCTCTTCTTCGCCTTGAACCTGGGTATCCATATCTAAAACCTCATAGTGCAGACCATCTGCGAACAGCACGCAAATGGCCCTTCTCCCTTTTCGTCCGTTGACATCGATTCGCACCGGTTTTGCTTTCGGACCGGACGATGGGAAGGAATGCATGACGAGCTCGGCGTGAGCGGATTCGAGATCAAGCACGACGGCACTCGATTCGGGAGAGGAAGGATTGGAAGGATTAAAAGCGGCATATGTAGGGTAAAATGTGGTGGGACTGTCGGCCTCCATGGTGGAATCCTGGGGCGACGACGGAGTAAACGGAAAGTTGATAAGGGACGAATGGCCTGCGGATGCTGGAGTTAGAAACAAGTCAAGGCAGCTTGCACATGGATGTCCATGGCAAAGCTTCGAGAGAGAATCAGATGAAAGAAAATCAGTTAAGACCCACCCTCGTCAACGTAGAGAAGCATAATCGTATTGTCCTGGACGAACTGGATCTGCCGTATCTCGCCCTTCTGCAGGCTAATAGTGGCGATCGAGAGTGCCTTAGTTGAGCTGACACCCCTGACAGAGTCGAGCGTAAGACGGTAAATGTAGACTACGCAAAAAGAAGAATGGTCAGCATGTCACCTAGGATGTGGAGCGCTCTGGATGCCATACAGTTATATGGAGATTTCCTCGATTTCGCCGCAACGTAGATGGAACACAACTCGTTACCATCGGCATTCTATAGAAAAAAGAATACCCATTAGCAGGAGCGAAAATCATTCCATCAAGCTGTCTCACCTCATAGCACATGGTCATATCAAGAGCGTTCTTGTCACAGTCCGAATGAAGAACAAGAGGGCATCGATGAAGAATCCCTCTGCGTTGTGTGAGCGCAATCTGTCCAAATACCTTGTCACACTGCAGCCCTAGACGTCCAGTAAGATCGTTCAGTTTCGGGAGATCCAATTGAAAGCCATCACCGTGTCCGGCCTCTCGTTGTTCCAGCTGTGCCAGCAATGTTCTGTACGTTTCATAGAACGAGCCGTCATTTGCCCCTGGCGCCCACTTGCTAGACACCGTTGACGGAAGCTTGGCAGTTATCATTGCTGGCATACCGGGGGGCACATGGATAAAATTGCGGAGGGCGCTTCTTGTGAGCGCCCCCTGGATATAATCAAGAGTCCCACCATGATCGATCATGTCACTTTTTTCCATCAGCTCTTCCAGAGTCTGGGACATCGGTTCGGCGGATTGCATGTCGATCTCATGGCGGAGCCATTTAGAAAAGGCGAGAAACTCGCGCAATTCTCGGCTGCTGTGTGTCAGGATGTTATGGGACAGCAGATGCAGACAATCAACCGTGTCGACAATCTCCTGAAGATCCCGCGTCTCGAGGCCCAAGATATGGCTGAGCTTGTGGAATTTTGAGATGCCAATAAGCCGACTCAGAAGGACTTCGCATCTTTCCAGCGCTGGGAGTAGACACTCGTGTGTCAACCTGCGAACATTCTCATAGCCCGTCGAGACTGTTTTCTCCCAGCGTTTGTGGCCCTGCCCAGGTCATCAGTAATGGACCAAAGAAGGAAGAAAAACCCATTGATACGTACTCTTTCGCCAAGAATATCAACAAGAAATTCCTTCAGTGGTGGGAAACAGTTCCCCGTCACTACCAGATGATACAGCGCAGTGACAAAATCACAATGGCATTTCTCCTGCAAATCATCACTGATACTCCGAATGTACCTGGCGGACAGATCCAGCACATTCTTCCATTCCAGCTGGATCTGTCGTTGCACCTGGTTGATGTATCGGAGCAAATTCTGCAGTTGGGTCGTTTTGGAAGCGAGAAGAGACAGGTACCGTCCCGACTTGGTAATGAATTGGAGATCAATCGTCAACAACTTCAGTTTTTGTTCTGATCCCTCCGCTGCTGTTTCGGATAGAAGCAATGCATGGGTCGAACTCATGGGATGTGAGGCATGCAGCAAGATTTCAGCCGAGCTTGGTCTTCCAGCCGCACTTGAGACAGAGACACAGCCGATTTCGAAGCAGTCGAATATCCGTAGGTGGACCATCCCATCGTTGAATCCGACGAGAAGGACGTCCACGGAGTCACTCGAGTTCTTGTTTGGGGAGTGGAAGATAGCATCGATCGATGCTCGAGAGCTGAACACATCATCACTGGAAAGGAGGTTAGCTGAAGTCGTGCTTAATAAACTAGGAGCATCAAACGAAAGCTGAGAACTACTTACTCGCTTCCCGTCCCAGGCAGAGTACTCAATTTGGGCAAGGAGCTCTCAATATCCAAGAGAGCCAACTCGCGGGGCAAATCCGCCTTCAGCAGCACCGCAGCCTTGGCTGGATGCGTATCGGGGGCTAAGAGATCTTCAGCGGAAAGCCGTCCCCCTGCTTCCTGCAGGTGCCGCTGGGCGGCCTTGCTGTCGGTGAAGTTTATCCCCCATCCCAAGCAAGTGACCTTTGCGTCTTGCTTTGAGCTGCTCTCTTCCTCCTGCTGACGGGAGGAGTAATGATGAACCGTCTTGCCACTGTAGGAGCTGATGATGCGGATCTTGTTATCCGCATCCGCGACAGCCAGGAGGTGACCTAGTACATGATATCAGAATCACTCGCGATGTTACCGCAGGAAGTGCACAGACTGTCTCCGTCGGGGGGGAAAGACAATAGATACAAAAAAAAAAAAACAATACCAAGAGAACCTTTCAAGAAAGGAAGACTTCTTCAAGAAAGAAACACAATCATTCAATAAACAGAAATTAGACCTACCATCATTTTTCCAACTGATTCCCCTCACCTCTCCCCTCTCGTCGTCATCAAGATAAGGATCTCCACCGAAATTCGCGCCCAAGACCTGCTGTCCATTCAGCCGAAAGACGCGCAACTGCTCATCCTCAGTGGCCAGCGCGACAAGGTCCATCGTCGGACAATACGCCAGCAGGCCCGGTTTGCATTTCGCCGGCAGCGTCTTCTCCGCGACCGCGGTCAGCTGCGGCGGTGCCACAGAGGAGGAGGCCTGGTCGTCTTCTGCCATGGTGGCATGTAGTTAGCATGCCTTTCTCTCCTTTCTACTCCATTTCTTTGGGAAATAATTTTGGATTGTGTTCTGTTGATTATGTTCGTTTTGATGTGGTTTACTACTAAGTAGAAGTTGTGAAGGGCACACGTGAAGCGATCTCTTTGCTTCTTGGCGCGCGGGCTATTTGGCCGCAGCGCGAAACCGTCAAATCAGTCCCAAGGTTAAGGCTGTCTGCAAGCCAGGTTCGTCACACGACTTCTCGCAACAAAAAAAATCGACAATTCTTATTAATTCGACTTGTTCATTCTCATGTGCGAAAATATCTATTCTATTGTACATGTACATACATGCAGCAACAAGATAACATCCGTACCTCTAGATATCCGGTAACAATAGATGTGCATACATTCCAGTTCACAAAGGCCAAATCCCAGAAAGCCAGATAATCGCGCAAAGAACTCCTGTTAATGCTCCAATATATACATTACATGCCTACCTGGATCACGTCGCCCAAGTAACCCAGCTCATCCACTAGCTCCTTCATCGTTGACTGAGAAAGGACACTACTGCGGCGTTTAGACCCGGTACCCTTCTCGTCAAGTGCGTTCGGTGTATCTAAGAGACCGTTGATCTGACGGGAGTTAGCCTCGCCCGGCGCAGACCTGTCGCTCGGGGACATAGGCAAGGGAGTTAAAGTTTCCAAACTGGAAAACACTCCAGCGTGACGTTTCGGGTTCGTCTCGACGACCTCGTCAAAATCTTCGATGCAAAGTGTAGAAATGCCGAAATCATTATCGGGGAACTGGATAGTGATGGGGGTGGCAGTCGGCGGCGGTAGGATGGGGGAATGGGAAACAGATGGTGAAGGAATTTGAGGGGCGGTACTCAGGGTAGGCGTTGTAGGTCCACCGGATGAGGCTGGGAAACCGCACTTTGACTCAGTAGGCAGTGCTACCGCATCGCTCGTCCGGTCGTTGTTGTTGAAGGAAGAAGAGGATGTCATGGAGACCGGGGAGACCAGCTCAGTATCCGTACTCCATTCTGAAAATCGGCTTTTCTCCAGCGGCGAATCGGCGTACGCCTCAGACCCAGCTGTGGAAGTATAATCGGAGAAGTGGCTATTTAAGACCTCCATATCCAATGCCTGATTCTGTGCATCCAACGCACGCAGCTCCTCGTCCATGATAGAAGAAGGAGAATTTGGTAATGTTGGAAGCCTCTTCTCCGTAGCGCCAACAGGAGTTGGAGTGGTCATATCAGGCACAGGGGAGTGCGGCTTGCGCACTACAATCATGGGGGTAGTTTGTTGGGAGGCAGCCTCCTTGAGTGTCTCGAGATGCCTTGAGGAGCCAGATACACCGCTAAAGTTGCTCTCTCCAGAGGAGCTATCTAGCGTTAGATAGCTTCTAAATGGTGAACCGTCTCTGTTGCTGGATTTTGAAGCACGATCACTCTGGATAGACAGCGTCGTATGATTCTCTTCTTTGTCAAACACCGGTCGTCGAAAAGGAAGCTCTCCAGGCCCTAGGCCATCGTTCGGGCTATCTGCTGGCGATGCCACCCTCGAACCGTAGTTTGAACTGGGATTAGACGCCGGAACACGGAGCCAGAAGTCATCTTGGTAACCGTCTGGCAGTGCTGTATCCATCCGATTCTGACGTCTAACGGATCGGCCACGTTGGTGCTCGTCAGAGTCAGCGCCCGGTGAGCGAGCGCCGGTCAGATTCATAAATGCGGCGCGCAAGCCCCTCGATCTCGGAGGAGAAACCGATCGAGCTATCTTGAATTTGGTTGCGAGGCGGAATCTTGGACTGGATGCCGAGCCCGCAGGTTGAGAGACGCTTCTGTTTTCATTACTGCTCATTGACAAGTTGATAAAGGATGACCACGAGGAATCGGGCTGTTGCTGCAGAGGAGGGGAAGTTTTCAAACGCGGAAGCTTTGGCCGTGGTGGTGTCCTGGGATTCATGTACTTGTCTTTGGGATCCATGGTCCGACGCTCCGACGTCTGGGAGCTGACGCTGGCATCGCGTTTGCGGATGCTATTCGTATCCGGCAAGATAATGGGGACATGAAGAACATTGACAGGTTGACCAGGCAAAAGAGGACAGTGTGTAGTAACGGGTTCCGCATCATTATAATATTCGATATCCCCGTCCAGTCGATACTGTGTATAGTCAAGCCACCGTCAGCGTCGACTTGTTTTGCATATAGACAGGGAGTCAGGGAGACCACGAACATAATACCAATAAGTTCCACCCATCTTCAGACCACCGCTTCGTCCAGGAGACCGGCTCTGGGCATTTCCATCGCAGATAATATCCGTAAACGTATGACATCCCCGCCAGTGGCCGGCACCGATACGTCGGTCGGGTTCCATAGGATAAGGGCGATTAAAATTATCCCATGATCCTAGGAGTTCGACAGTTCTGACGTTTGGGGGAGTGCGACTGTGTGCGCTATGTCAGTAGAGAATTATATGCCTCAAGTTCATCCTGTCCTTACAGAAGAAAAGTCATCAACGTTGTAGACGTCATGTTTTTTGCAACGCCACAGGAAGAATGAAAAGCACGCTGTAAAACGAGACGAAAACAAGCAAAAGAAACAATGCGAAACAAAACAAGGGATCGAAGATTCTATACAAGTATGTACAAAACGATGAAAAAGAAGAGAGAGTGTGTGTGAAAAGCTCTGCCTGAAGGCAGAACGAACGATTAATCGCACAGCTCGAGAAGTCGAGAAAAGGCAGTTATTATAGTCGCCAAACTCGTAAACACGCGATGAGGACCTAGGACGGGCTGTTCCAGATCCCAACTGTTGTGTTTCTATTCTCGTCAGAAACGTTGAGTATGGCCAGTTGTCAAGCCGGGGTGAACCACAGAGACGCCATAACGCATATGAAACAGGGGAACTGCAGCAAGGCCGTTGATTCAGTAGCCGCGGCAGATCAGCTTCAATTTGGAGGTTCCTGAGCTCTGCGATTGTCAAAACAAATGGCGCGGGCCAATGATACTGGCTCTTGTCGACGTCGAAGCGCCGAGGGAACGGATCCGAGGAGTGATGTCGGCGCTTAGAGGGAGCTCCAACTCAGGAGACTGCCACACTCGGCCACGTTGTAGTGTCTCGAAAATAGCAATCACAATAGCCAGTGCAAGTCGATGCGATTGTGTGGCACTTCTTCCACGAAGGTCACGAAGGTCAATTGTGTGCTGGAATCATGAAGCGACAGTCGACCAGGGAAGAAATATCGCAGGACTCCGGGAGTGACGTCGTCCCTTTGGCACGGTGCAGGAGGGCCGAGAAATAAAGGCTGGAGCCATGAACAAACAAGGTGCGAACATTCTTGCCCAAACACGGTGCAGCAGGGAGCGGGACTCGTAAGTTAATTTCGGCGGAAATTGAACGCGAGGGTGGAACTGGATGAGATGATCGGATCGAGCCGTGGAAGACTATGATTGCCGGACGCAGCACGGGAGAGGGCCCACAACTCACAGGGACGGAAAGAGCACGCAGGGAGATCTGGGGCTTTGGGCCGATCGGGAAGGCGTCAGTCAGCCTGCTGAGGCGAATAAAATCACGGAGAGGAAGCTGCGACTCGCCAGCCACTCGGCGCACGCAAGGCTGTTGCTTCCGGCAGGCGTGGCTGCCGGGGGTGGCCATTGCCCGTGCCGCATGCAGGCCAATCGTTTCCTGGGCACTCGCTCGCTCCAGGCGTGGAATAATCATAGCATTGCATCGATTGCATACTATTGCACACGACTCCATTTTCTGGAAAGGCGAACTCCACTGCTGAAACAATCTTCAATCTCTGGATTTCCGCGGAGAGCGCTCATTGGCGCGTTTCGACGACTGCTTCCGTCATAGGCAGAGGAACGAGAAAGCAACACCGCGGGGATCTCGCGATCGTCAGGGCCACGAGCGGCTCCGGAGGATTATTGCCCAGTGTCCGGCTCCTGCGATTGGGGCCTGAGCAACACGGCGTTTGGAGCTGCAGGGTCGTCGCATGGCGCGTCATAATAGTGTCGCATCGGCTGGTCGAATCAGCGTGTTGCTGGCCCGGAGAACTGGAGCAGCTACTGCTTAGCGGCGCGACCACTGCAAGGCACCGCAAGCTGGGACTTCCACGACCACCAGCGACGGCAGTCAGAGCGCGGCGGCTGATCTGACAAGAGACGCAGGCTGTCTCAAGCCTGCAGGTCTCAGACAGCATTCTAGTTAAAGTATCAGGTCCAGCCTCCTGCAGAGAGACGCAACTGTTGAATGGATTATGGGACTGTGTTGATTTTCCCCCCTAGATGGTCCCGTCCCAGCCTTAACTGGATCCGATTCCATGGATTTGATTGATTACCGTCTGTTGGGGTCGGCGGTTAATTAGAGCAGCTTAGCTACTCCGTAGATTGCACGGATTAGGGAATTGATCGGAATTGCCTCTCCGGACTTCGTTCTCCCCTCCGCAAGATCCACATCATCAATAATAATAATCCTGGAACTTTTCGCAGCTTGTCAGTTGTCAAGTGTAATATTACTACTCAGCACTCAGAATTGAATAAATTCTTTAAGCAAAGAGATTAATGTGCATTCTCAGGATGTTCTGTCTCCAAGAGAAAGGACCGTTTTGTTGTGTGTAAGTACGGAGTGCCTCCCTAAGTGGTTATATATATATGGAGATTATGGACTCTTAGAAATGAAATAGTTATGCTCCCATCAACCGAATCTAGTTTGTCTGGAGAGTCAATAGTCGATCGTGACAACATCACAACATCGAACACAGTGACAAGGTAAAATATATCTTTATTCCTCACCACAGCAAACAAATAGTACTCAAAGTACACAAAAAAAAAAGGTGGGGGGGGGAAGGCAACTGTATTCTGCTACTTCTGTGGCGACCTAGCTTGGCCACAGTTGGGGTACTATTATCAACAAAAGGAAACGATTTTGGAAAGAAGTGAAAATGGCAATCTTATTATAGGCATCTAATTTAATCTAAAGATGTCTAGTGAAGCAATGCAGAACTCACGCAGAGTATAAAATTCATGACATTCATGACATGCCCAGAAACCCCCCAAGTCCGCCCTCATAGACACCCACCATAATACCACAAGTGTAGCCACTGAGAGAAGGGAGTGAAAAAAGGAAAATGCTATATCCGAGCATCTCACCGCGATCGCATCATTCAAACGCCCTCCGTCGATCGAGCTTTTTATTGACCGCACCAAGGACGACCTTCAGGATTCCATCTCCGCTCAGCGTCTGGCCACTCTCCCCTCTCCAGGGAACGGTGTCGACAATATCCCGGATGTGCTCATTCCGCACCTTGTTCGACAACTCATCATCCAGCTCCTCGAGGTGTCTGCGCGCTTCCAAATCGTCGCCGACTTGGAAGAATTGGATCCCCACCTGCCAAGGCAGCGCTTTGCACTTGTCGCTGTCAAGTCGCCTGGCCACCCGCACAATGACACTCTCCGCGTCATCAGTGAACGCTCCGTCGGTGATGGCGATGATGTTGAGAGGACGGACGTGGAGAGCAGGATTCCGAAGTCCACCGTCCTCGTCCGTGGCAGCTGCCATCGCTTCGACACGTCGCAGGTATGGATTCAAAATCTGATGGAGACGATTTCCAAAGGGCGTTGCGCCAGCCGGCTGGACCCGTTTGAAGATTTCTTGCACTGCTCCTGCCGTGGTAACGTTGGCGTAGCCCCCGTTGACGGCGTTGATGCCCGTGTTGCGGTGGTTCAAGAAGTAGATATCGATCCCGTCGGGGTCATGCTGAGTGCAGATGGGTGTAATGGCAGCGATCGCCTCCTCGGCTTCTTTCCAACGCTGTCCTCGCATACTCAAGCTGTCATCGACCACGAAAACCGTGTCGAATTCTCTGAGAAATGCGTATGCCGAATCACCACTGTTGCGCGCTGGAGTAGCCACCGTGCTCTCCTTCGGAGCGGATGGGGTGTATGGCGGTGGGCTCCATATGCTGTTCCTGTCGTCACGCTGGTAATGTGGCATATTCGAGCGGCCTCCAGAGGGGCTATGGTACGGGTTGAAGGGGTTGTACATGTTCTTTTCGTCTTGCTTGATCGAGTGACAGGGACCCATGGAGTAGTCTCGTCTTGAGGATCGCGAGGAAGTAGATCGTGAGCTGGCGAGGAATTTTTGTGTCAAAGAATCATCTTTAAGGTCAGCAAGTGCTGAACTCCGAGACTTGCTGAAGAGGAAAGGCATGGTGACTCTGATTTTCTGGTGACTCTTCCGTTTGTGACACAACTGTTTGCTGGTCACCTACCTAGGTAGGAAGGAAGTACCGGGAACAAAGAAACACAGTGAAAGGTCCAAAATCTACCTAGTAGATCTCTGCTCTGATGATTCTTTCACTGGAATGGGATTTTCTGCAGTTTATATATAATATAAGAGGATTGCAAGGCAGTGTTATGTTGTGTCTTGATTTCCTGTCAAGTCTTCCATGAAGTATCCAGACTCTGCAAGGCAGACCGCAACATAAGAGCCAAAATCATGATCATCGTTTTGATACTGATTTTGCAAGTATACTGTTGATCCTAGTGCTTGACCAGCTCAACCTAGAGAGGCTGTGCATTACCCGAGTGGGTGAGCCATGGCATAGCCTCATGTATGTACTCCGCGAACTATTGCCCTGTCCGACTTCAGCCTCAACCGCCTTGTCCCACTGCTCTGGGTCAACACCCCACAATTTTTATTATTATTCACTCAGCCATGGCCTCGACCGGTATAGTGAACAAGGCTCATATCACTTTAAGTTTTGATCAAATATCGTGTACTCCATTTAGAGGTACTTTCCATCTGCGAGTAAAGTTGCCCCACGTGTCCCGCACTCACTGAGCCTCGTATGCATGCACAACGCCAAAATTGAATTCTGTTATTCACATAAAATCTGCCTAAGGCTCTAGAACCATGGGCTGGGTAACGCAACGTCTCACAGATCAATTAGGATGCGCCGTGATACAGCCAGATGCATGCCATCAGCCATTATGCGGTCCTCCCCAGGAATTCAAAAAGACAGCCTTGCTCATAACCCAGAAACCAAAACGCCGCACACAGAGCTACGAAAACTAAATCAATCAATTTCAAGAATACACGACAGTGTGTGTCATCCCGTCAGGCGCCTCCATGCTAAGGGGTATCCTGCCCTGAAGCACCTCTTCATAGTCCATCCTGTCGACCCAGTCCACCGTACTTCGTTCCATCGGCAGCATGGTGATGAGAGTTGATGCTGCATCGATCCCCATTGCCCGCGCGATGATGGTGAGGCAATCAATGACCCAGGAACAGGTGGGACTTAAGTACCCATCAACGCACGCTGCTGCATAGAGCGGATAAAGCATAACAAACCCGCAGGCGATGCCTCTAGCTCTCGATGGAGTTTGCACTTCTCCTTTCTCGCGATCGACGGTTCCAAATTGATATGGCACCGTGGAGCAGATATCAGCGGCTAACTGTCGCATCAAGTCACGGATACCGCGGCATTGATCCCTAAAATCACGGGAGTTTGAGACTGACCCATCCTGAGAAGCTAGCTTATGTAGCTCAGCAAGGATAAGCCTGTTCACAAGAATCCGAGAATAACGGTAATTATTCCAAATGACGCATACCAAGGGGTGCTCGTAGATGTGAAAGCACCCATTGTACGGATAAAGATGATAGTGCTCGTTGATACGGAATGGCCTGCCATCAAGCCGGGTGCAGACGGTGTACGAGAAGCTTGGAGGCATGTTGCTAGCAAATTCCGCGAGCTCTGAGTCTATCGAAAAGGCGATCGATAGTATGTCCGCGCTATCCACGATGACCCCATTGCTTATATCGACCCGGAGATTGCATAACTTGGCAACAGCCTTTGTTAGCTGGTCCGCGTAAACCGCGAAAGGGTCCATCTGCCCAGCAGCAACTTGGTTGGACAAATCAATCAGCGAAGGCGGAATTTTTGTTCTTCGCTGCAGACAACCGGCAAGCTGCAGAGACATCAGCCTGGATCCTTAACTAATTAAAGGAGACATAAGAGCCTACAATCTCGTTCCTCAGAGCATGGAACATTTGAAGTCCACATTCGCGACGAAGATGTTCTTCCCCACGGAATTCCAGAAGCGCTAGAGCGCCGCGGGCGTGCTCTACCCAGGAGCCCATGGATTCCCGCTTTTGACAGGTGATAAGCTTATGAACCCATCAGCCTTAATTCCTATGGGCAGGAGTCCAGACTGTCACTTACTTCAAACAATGACATGCAGATAATTGCGGTGAGCGTCGTATCCTCTTTAGCCTGGACCGGATCGCAAAGAGCAGCGTTGATCAATTTCAAAGCGGTGGCATACTCGCTCCTTGCAGACAGCCGCAATGACTTTGAATTCTGAAGACTTGCAAGGTTGGCCATGCCCACCGATATTATACTAGCCATCAAAGCTCTCTCGCCAAGCGGAGCCGTAGGCACCAGGGCACGATCAGGGTCGTTTTTGGCCAAGCAAGAAATATTCAGCCAAGCGTAGTTATTGAAAAAGAAGCACGTGGCTTCAAATCTAGGATCCATCGCAAACGGGAACGCTGGCAGGGAGTATTCCACTGGCTGCTGGAGGTTTGACGCCTCATCTGGTCTGCCAGCTGTCTTGGCCACTGTCATCGTCCCCGACTTCCCCGCATGGGATGCTGAGCGACGTGTGTCTGGGGCATTGGGGCCAGACCTGGTCGCCTTCGCCTTCTGAGCAACAGATTGGCTTTCATCTCGAAACAAGAGTGAAAGCTGATCTCGGTACCCGGGACAGGTTCGATTGGCCTTTCTGCACCGGGAACAAGCAGGTCTAGCTTGATCGCACTGCATTCCGAAATCAGTAATGGCCGACTGGGGGAGGTAGCGCACATGTAGCGCGCCTGGTTAACGTACCTTGACCTTTCGCGCACGGCATGCACCGCATCCTTCGCTTGGCTTGCCGCAGTACACCATCCCGAGCGGCAAAGTTCGATGGTCTGCTTACTGAGTTCGGTTATAATAGATATAAGTCATGCTCTGGCCCTACGCAAGGAGAGCACCGCGTGGGATGGAGAGGGTGGCTGAGGCATCAGGCAGCCGCTGCTCAGAAGACACCTGTTATCCAATAATGCAAGCCATCAACTGATAATTATTAATGGCGATTTGCTGGGAGTCTCAGCAGTGCGTAAGCTTCAGTAAGCGCTAGAGGTTTGCCAGGACTTCTCAGCCGCTCAGCCCGAGTAAGCGTAGTGATGACTCGCTATTTAGCGTGTGCAAAAATTGGTAATTTTGGCCCCCAAAATTACAAAAAACTGTAACTTTGTATACCGATTTCTTGACTTTAAACATGAATTATGGGCCCAGCATTAGGATTCTAAAAAAAATTAAAAAAAAATAGAAAAGGTCCATAATAATGCTTTAAACAATATATTTTTCTTTTCAAAAGCTTAAAATGCCTCTAGATATTTTCTTTTAAAAAAATCCCAATATTGGACGCATAATTCATGTTTCTATACCCGTGCTCCCGCCCCAACATCGTCCCGTGTTGGTGCGTTGCACCGTAACGTCCATTTTGACCACAACGTCCAATTTTGAATATTTCATCAATTTTCTACCTCACCACAATGCCAAAATCGCCAGATAAAATCGAATCCCGAATCCAGGAGGCCTTAAAAAAGGCTTCATGTACAAAAAAAGCCAAATATCTCTGCGTTGGCGCGAGAATTCGACGTGCCTCGCAAACGGCTTCACGAACGCTTCAAGGGTCGGCCACCAAGAACCGCCAAAATCCCGCGCAATAAGGTATTAGATGACCAGCAAGAGAAGGCAATTATTCGCTGGATTCGACAGCTTGATTCCCTACATTCGCCGCCTACCCCAAAGATGATAGAGTGCTGTGCAAACCAGATTTTGCAGAGGAATGTGTTATCT
>NW_013563145.1:0-7236 GCF_000968595.1 Rasamsonia emersonii CBS 393.64
GCAACGATGGCATCCATCGGATGAGCCTCTTGCTCTTCCAGGCCGTCATGTTTGCGGGAACGGCCTTTGTCGACATCAAGCATCTCCGCGCGGCTGGGTATCCGAACCGAAAGGCCGCCCGAAAAGCATTCTTTCAGAGGGCGAGGGTAGGTGCAGTTTTTGTTAAGTTGCGCGTCATTCTGCTGACGGGATTAGTTGCTGTACGACTTTGACTACGAAGTGGATCGTATCTCCCTCGTCCAAGCGCTGCTTTTGATGACCTATTGGTACGAGACGCCGGATGACCAGAAAGACACGTGGCATTGGATGGGAGTCAGCCTGTCGCTTGCCCACACGATCGGCCTGCACCGCGATCCTGCCAACTCCGGGATGGGCCCGCGAAAGAAACGGCTGTGGAAGCGGATCTGGTGGAGCACGTACACGCGAGACCGACTGATCGCGCTGGGGATGAGGCGGCCGATGCGGGTGAAGGACGACGACTGCGATGTGCCCATGTTGACGATCGACGACTTCGAATTCAAGACGTACCCTCCCGAGATCCTGAACATGCTGGGCAACTGTGAGCTCCTGCGGAACATCGACCAGCAGCGGCAGCTGGCGATGATGTTCATCGAGAAAGCGAAGCTGTGCCTGTGTGTCAGCCACGTCTTGACAGCTCAGTACTCAGTCCTCAGCCATCGGTTCGGCGGCACGACGGAGACGACGATGATGCTGGTGCCGAAGAAGTCGAGTTCGGAGACGTTCCAGGTCCGACGCTGCGACCAGGAGCTGGAAGACTGGCAGGCCAATCTGCCGGCGGAGATTCAGTACTGGACACCCCCATCCGGGAATCTGACGGAAGCGGAGGAGTCGCTACATGTGCATCGGGCGTTGCTACGGATGATCTACCTGACGACGTCGAGTGCGCTGCATCGGCCGCAAGTGTTGCCGGCGAGTCCGTTCCCGGCGGTGGATGCGGAGCTGCAGGAGATATCACGCAACAAGGTGCGATACGCGGCGGTCGAGATCACCAACATCGCACAGGGCCTGCATCAACTTGATCTGACGCGCTATCTGCCGACGGCGGGAGTGACGGTTCTGTTGCCGGCGGTGATCATCCATCTGCTGGACATCAAGTCGAACGACCCCAACGTGCGGATGGTCAGCCTGCAGCGCTTCTACCAGTGCATGCGAATCCTGCAGCGGCTGCGCGAGATCTACGCGTCGGCAGACTTTGCCACCTCGTTCCTGGAGGCAGCCATCCGGAAGGCGGGCATCCAGATCAACGTGCCGCCGGCTGAGACGCCCGCCCGACCACCGCCGCCCCCCGCCCCTGTCCGCCCGAAGACATTGACACCACCGCCGGATTCTCTAGCGCAGAAGCTCCCGGACCTGACGTATCCTGACCCGACACCGTCTGGGCTGCCAATTCCTGAAGATGGCGGGATGATGTTCGCGGCGACGCCGCCGCACTCGAACGGCAGCGAGAACGGCAGCACGCAGAACCTGAACCCGAACGTGGTCGATTCGGGCAATTTCGAGCCGGCCGGCCATGGTGGCAACGATGAGCTGAGTCTGGACGAATTCATCGACCTGGCCAACGACGCCGAAGTGACGCAGAACGACTTTGACGCGCTGATCAACTTTGACGACGCGGGTGCCGACCTGTTCGCGGCGGAGGACGGATTGGGGATGGGCCTGACGAACGGCGCAGACGGGAACCAGAATGGCGGCAGCGGCGGCGGGTTCAATTTCAACGTGGACCTCGGTCAGGATTTCAGCGAGAACGTCTTTAACTTGGACATGCCGGGTGGCAGCAACAACAGCAACAACAGCAACAGCAGCAGCAACAACAATAACAATAAGAAATCCTCCGTCGCCGGGTCAGAAGCTACTGGCCTAGACGTGAACGTGAACATGAACATGACCATGCCAAAGCCGAAAGAGCACGGCATGACGAGTGATCTGGAGGCAGATCTGGGCCTTGCCCTGGAGGCATGAGCCAGAGTCAGACGGGACGATATGACATGACAGTACATACAGTATACTACAAGTATAATCTTTTTTCTTGACTGTATTTTTACATTCTTGATCACTCGATTTATTTTTTTTCCCCCTACATATCTTTTTATTTTACTTCTTTCTTCTTCTTCTTCTTGGGTGGATACACAAAAGTTTGCGACGGCCGCAGTTTTTTTTTCTTTTTTATCTCAGGATGGACGGCTCGAGAATGTGTTCATGATTTATTTTATTGGGATATGACTTGACATGGACGTTCGTCGGTCGATACGGGGTTTGTTTATTTATTTACGTATTGTCTGTCCGATAGGGATCTTGTGTATGTATGTTAGGAAGGACAGGACAGGACAGGACAGGACAGACTGAGAGTATCTAGCTAGTTTAATGCCTATCTATACTAGGTATGAATATATGCCTTTTTTTTATTAACTTGAACTCGTTCCTTCTGTTTGTAGTGACAGACTTGGCTTGAATTAAGAAACTTGGGTGTTTTTTGTGCCATACCTAGATTTTCTTAAGAAGAAACGCATATAGATCGATACACTACAGATCTGTATGTAGACAGGACGAGTGAACACAAAACCACGTATGTACTGAAGTAAGTGCTATGTAGTAACTACGGACCACATTCGCCTGGTCAGTCGGGAGTGAGGCAAGGAGGGAGGAAGGGAGAGATTGACAATCGAATCGAATCGAATCAATACCCATCGAGAGATAGGTATGCAAGTACTGTACATAAATTACATGTACCATCTGTTTGTCTGTCTATCTATCTGTTGTTGATTGTCTGTTTCAACATGCTCCTCAAGCTTTCTCATAATTATAATTATAGTGTAAGAAGAAAGAACAGATCTGCGGGGTTGTTGGTCTCTTCTCACGGTCTCTAATTACTCTAGAGATTTCTATAATTAATTTTCACATGAAAGAAACAAAAATAGAAATAAAAAAACACTGGCATCATAATCATCCATGTCAGCACTACAGTATATCTTACGAATGTGTATCAGCTGCTCTGCTAGCATGTGATTATTACATATTGCATCGGTAGGTACAGTAGTATACTCCGTACATAGATAGCATGTGATTGTTACCTAACATGTATGTGATTTTTGACTTGATGATATGTAATAGTTAATTTTGCATGTGATAGTACTCACTCAACCCTAACCTACCTCCTAACCTACCTAGGCAGCCAAACTATTACTAAGGAAGGTTAGCTACCGTAGCCTCCTGGCCATTCTTAATTTAATGCATTAATTACGGCCGTAAGTAGTAGACAGAATCCACCTTATACAGATTCATTATTATCTCTCCACCAATGGAACCGATATCCGACTGCCTAAATTATTATTACCTGGCTATTAGTTTAGGTTCGGGTTTCGGAGTTGAGATTCATCTAATTCTATTGTCCCCTGTCTAGTACAGCACATTATACTCCGTACAGTATGGACTCTGACAGACAGATGGCGGGGCATAGCATTGCATAGCATTAGTGCAGTGCATTAATCATTGCAGTACAGTACAGTACAGTACAGTACAGTGTAGATACGCATAAGTTAGTGATTACTTAGTTATATAGAAATCAATTAATTATTTTGATTGAAGTGCAATGATGAGAGAAAATGTTCCAAAGAACAACAAGGCTGTGAATTCGGGTTGATAATATCAGCATCTTCTTCTGCCAGAGCTGCTCATGTCTGTGCATATCGACAGGGGATTCTCACAGGAGGATAGCATTACTGGTGAAAAATCTGTCTTGCATTGCTTGTTTCCTGGCTACTAGCTTGCTGGCAGCTTTCCAAGTCATAGATTCCATCTCGACTTTGTATATGGCCTATGTGTTCTAGATTTGTAAGAAGTTTTCCAACATCCGCTTACACCATCGCAGACGTGGCAGGCAACATGGAAAACGTCGCCTGAATAGGCGCCACTACTCCGTTGAAAAAGTGCTTCCGAAACTGTTCAAAATCGAAACTCTTCGTGACATCCCGTCCCGCAAACTCGCACCGCAGGCACCGCAGCACCGCGTACCCGTACGAGTCCCCGGCTTCAAGGTAGATGCTATCGGCTTGCAAGTTGGCAATTTCATAGTCGTCTACAATGGTTGACGCTGATGTTGGGTCTGCACCGGTGCTGTGAAGCCACTCCGCCCGGATGTCTTCAAAGGGACGGTTGAGGCAGAGTTTGATGAGGAGAATGCCGAGGGCAAAGAGGGTTTTGTTCCGGATTTGAGAGCTTTGAAAGCGGTCTGCTGGTCCGAGTGGAGCCAAAGAATCCTGTCCTGAAAAAGTAGAAGCTGGTGCGGAGAAGGTGTGTGTTATTAACGGGTTGTCGTTCACAATGTCTCCCTTGGCATTCGAGTACTTGGAGACGAAAATGTCATTTTTGTCAAATACTTCTTTTACCCAGGGCGATCCGCAGAGGTGCAGGACTCCCCATGCGATGGCTGCCGCGATTCCGAATCGCTGCTTGTGGGACAAGGCTACTTGTGCCTGGCCTCTGGTAGCCGTTTTTCTCGGTAAAGGTGATCCTAATGGCACGGCTGATGTTCGTGCTGTGCTGTTTTCCTTGGGAGCGTACAAATGAGCGATTCTGTCCCTGCAAGGGTCCGGGTCGGGGAGAGATCCAGTGCCGCATTCTCGGATAAATCGACACAGTGACTCCAAGCAGTGGAGATCAAGAAGAGACAGCTAGGCGAGGAACATCCAGATACATTGATGAACTTTCACGAGTATACTGGGGCCATGGACGGTTCAAGGAAGCTAAAGAGACAATACTCCAAGTAGTGGAGATCAAGAAGAGACAGCTAGGTAAGGTGGATGGACATACATTGGCCTACATGGAAGACCTGGAAGCATATTGCCGGGATCGCGGACAGTTAAAGGAAGCTGAAGAGCTCATACTCCAAGTAGTGGAGATCTACAAGACACAGCGAGGCCTGGAGAATTCAGGTACATTGTACCGCATGTCTGAACTGGCACCAGGATACCGGGATCAGGGACGGTTAAAAGAAGCTGAGGAGCTCAGACTCCAAGTAGTGGAGATCAGCAAGAGACGGCTAGGCCCGGAGCATCCAGAGACATTGTTCCACAGGCATAATCTGGCAGTAATATATGTGGCACAGGACCGGTGGAAGGAAGCTTATGAACTCGAGACACATGTGGTCGAGGCTAAAACAAGGTTATTCGGACAGGATGATTCAGACACGCTGGTCAGTATGCTCTATTTGTCAGCAATATATGTGTCTCTGGGCCAGCGGAATGAAGCTGGAGAGCTACAGAAGCAGCAAGCGATGGAGGCTATTAGGAGGGCACTGGCCGATGATGATTCTTCCAGAGAGAGATTGATTCGTTCGGCTGAGACTTTGAAAGCCCTGACAAAGAATCAGGATGTAATAAAATTGATGGACGAGGTGATCCAGATGACAAAGACTGTGTGACTATTATCCAGATACAGTGAAGTCAATTAAAACACTATATTCGCGCGAGAACAGTTGAATGATTCACAGAGCAGCGCCGGAGAATGGGATTGCATCCATGCCAATGACACGAAAACAGTAGTCTGAGATAATGAACTGGAAACACTTCGAGCTAACCGAGTCTCAGCTGGCTGAAATTGAGGAGATGAATATCTAACACGGCAAGAGGTGCATCCAAAAACACATCTATTCTCATCCATGAGGATGACTGACTGATATACAACTTGAACGCGCTCAACCTCCTGCAATCATCTCTATCACAACCCCTCAACCATCTCTCTCTCTCCCTGTCTATCTACACTCAATCAATATCAGGCAAAGGCGTCACCTTCCTAACAACCTTAGCCGGCGACCCCACCGCCACCGAGAACGGAGGGATATCCTTAGTGACGACAGCGCCCGCGCCAATGGTGCATCCATTCCCGATAGTCACGCCCGCGAGGAGGACGACGTTGCCGCCAATCCAGCAGTCATTGCCGATAGTCACGGGGCGGGCGTACTCGATGTTGTCGCGGCGGGACTGCACCTCTGTCTCGTGCGTGGCGGCCAGGATGCTGACGGAGGGGCCGATCATGACGCGGTGGCCGATGGTGACGAGGGCGCAATCGAGGATTGTTAGGCTAGGACGTCAGCGAGCATCTCTAAACATATACATATACATATGTAGGAAAGGGGGTTAGCATACTTAACATTCGCATAAAAATTCCTCCCAATCGACACATTACAGCCATAATCGACATGGAACGGCGGCTCGATATAGCATTCCGGCCCAACGCGCCCCAGCAGCTCGGACAGGATCTTCTCGCGGTCCGCCTGCAGCGATTCCGGCGTGGCGTCGTCGGGTAAGTGGCTGTTGTATTTCATGGTGAGGCGCTTGGCGCGCATTCGGGCTTGGACGAGGGTTGGGTTGAGGGGGTTATATCTGCGGCAGCATCAGCATCGTCAGTATGATAATTAGTTAAGTTAGTATGGGGACTGGAGGTTTACAGCATCCCAGAGATCATCTTCTCGTAGTCGTCGCACCAGGGGACGTTGTTCAATGCCCTTGCGGCCTGGATGGCTGCGGGGTCTTTGGTCGTGCTGGCCATGTTGTATTACCCCTCAGTCAAGTCAGAATTGGTGGGCTGAGTTGGTGTGTTGAATCGTGTGATTGTCTCGTATCAGGATAATGAATGCAATGTCCAGATATTATATAGGTACTGGTTAAGTAAATTATCTATTTAGGATATAGGACCTATATCAGTTAGTTATGTAAGTAATTATTAGTTCACGTTGCACAGCATACATAGTATATATATATGCTAGAAAAAAAAAGAACCCCTAGCTAGAGAAATGACTTACTCGAGAGAGAAAATCCTCGCCTGAAGCTATGATAGTTATGATAGCTAGCTAGCTAGACAGTACTGGCATTAATTGTTGCGGGCTAAGCCCATATTGCTGACTCAGCTTCGCTCTCGTCTTCTGATTGGTCTATTTGTTGTTTATCACATGACTCCTGTTGATACAGCTCGCGTGCCTTTCTCTTCCTTTCTTCCTTCCCCAGCGAATCCTTTTTATGAGCTCCTAGTTTCTAGACAGCAAGGCTTTGGCCCTTCACATTAGGATTCGCTCGTCTATCTCCTCATTGGTCTCACTGGTTTCATCGGAAGCTGTATTGGCAGCTACTCATCGGTTCGAGGGTAAGCCGTATCGACGGCCTCTGCCCCATTAGTTCATCGGGACTGCTCCAGCAGTCATTCTCATCGGTTCATAGGACTACC
>NW_013563144.1:0-51956 GCF_000968595.1 Rasamsonia emersonii CBS 393.64
ATCCATTTTGAATAGCGAGTTCAAGGCCAAGAACGGACTTGACAAGGTCATCGTCCTCTGGACTGCCAACACCGAGCGTTACGCCGACATCATTCCTGGCGTGAACGACACCGCCGAGAACCTGATTAACGCGATCAAGTCGGGCCACCCGGAGGTTTCTCCTTCCACTGTCTTTGCCGTGGCCTCGATCCTGGAGAATGCCCCCTTCATCAACGGTTCTCCTCAGAACACTTTCGTCCCTGGTGCCATTGATCTGGCCGAGAAGAACAACGCCTTCATTGGTGGCGATGACTTCAAGTCTGGTCAGACCAAGATGAAGTCGGCGCTCGTCGACTTCCTCATCAACGCCGGTATCAAGTTGACTTCCATTGCCAGCTACAACCACCTTGGAAACAACGACGGCAAGAACTTGAGCTCCCAGAAGCAGTTCCGCTCCAAGGAAATCTCTAAATCGAATGTTGTTGACGACATGGTCGCTGCTAACACGGTCCTGTACAAGCCGGGTGAGCACCCCGACCACACCGTCGTCATCAAGTACATGCCGGCCGTCGGTGACAGCAAGCGTGCGCTCGACGAGTACTACGCCGAGATTTTCCTGGGTGGCCACCAGACTATTTCTCTGTTCAACGTCTGCGAGGACTCTCTGTTGGCCTCGCCGTTGATCATCGACCTTGTTATCGTGGCGGAGCTTATGACTCGTGTTGGTTGGAAGAAGGAAGAGTCCCAGGACTACAAGGGCTTCCACAGCGTGCTGAGCATTCTCAGCTACATGCTCAAGGTATGTTTCTCTGATAACCATGCCATGTTTAAAGAAGACACTAATCATATTTTTCTTCATCAGGCCCCGTTGACTCCTCCTGGTACTCCGGTGGTTAACGCCCTCGCCAAGCAGCGTGCTGCGTTGACCAACATCTTCCGTGCCTGCGTGGGTCTCCAGCCCGAGTCCGACATGACCCTGGAGCACAAGCTGTTCTAGGCGAATCCCTTTCTGCGTTCTTTGAGAATGTCCTCCATCTGTGACAGGATGGGATGTTCACTTTGAATGCTCCGCTTGGCAGGAGCTTTTCCATGGTGCCTGATTGTGTTTTCCCTCTGGTACCTGTACAGTTCTTGCTTGGTAATGATTGATATTCATGACGCTTTTGCTTTGATGATTTGTGAAACATGCTCACCCAAGTCTATCACTTGATCTGTCTTAGATAGGCAGTTAGGATTAGAAAAATGGGATTTGAATTCAAGTCTCTACAGTTGTTGCTATTTTTTCTCGTAAAAGAATCTCGTAACAGAAGAAAAAGTGACCGGAAGATGGAGAGATGGTGGAGTTCGAATTATACCCAGGCAAATCCGACAGTACTTGTAAAAAAGACAACTTAAGGAACAGCATTATTAGTACCAAATGCGTGAACAGTGGGTAGGCGAGGGGAAGTAAGCATGGAGTCTATCTTGTACGTAGGTAAAGCGATGAGGTGAGGACCCTGGGAGTTCTGGTGGCAGCCCACCGGATACTTAAACAAAGGAAAGAGCAACCTCGACATCTTGCAGAGCTACCCAACCTCACCTTGCAACCTGTAAGCACTCCAATGTTGCCTACTTCAAGAAACGCTCTACTGCCTGCTCTTTATCTTCAATTTCGACGTCGTATGATTTCATTTTACTTGCTTTAGTCCTACCACTGGTAGTCCTTCGCTCAAATACATACAGACATGTCCACTGTCGGTCGTGATCGGTCAATTTCATTCAACTCCCGAGAGTAAGGAAGAAAAGAACCTCCAATTTTACATCATCATCATGATTTTGGTATCAATTGACCATTTGTTCGAATGACCGATTTCTCTCCATGGCCTTGGAGTCGATACTGCACGAAATCGTGCAATGGAAGCTACGATGAAGCACTGCAATCAATTTACTGCCTCGTGTCGACCACGCAGCGGATGCAGTCACCCTGCTTCATCTGCTCAAAAGCATTGTTGATGTTCGCCAGAGGCTCCCGGTGCGTGATGAATTCGTCGACCTTGAGCTTGCCGTTCAGGTAATCCTCAACGAGGCCGGGAAGCTGAGAACGGCCCTTGATACCACCGAAGGCACATCCCTTCCACACACGACCGGTAACCAGCTGGAACGCTGTTCCCACTCAGTCAGTACCTATTTCTAAGGTGTTGTGAAATGCCTGACAGGAAAACTTACGTCTCGTAGAAATCTCCTGACCGGCAGCGGCGACACCGATGATGATACTCTGACCCCAACCCTTGTGGCAGGCCTCGAGAGCAGCACGCATGACTCCGACATTGCCAGTGCAGTCGAAGGTGTAGTCGCATCCACCGTCTGTCATTTCGATGAGCTGCTCCTGGACACTCTTGCCGTTGAGCTTAGTCGGGTTGACAAAGTCCGTCGCACCGAATTTGCGAGCCCATTCTTCCTTCTTGTCATTGACGTCGACCACGATGATCCTGCCCGCCTTGTTCTGCACTGCACCCTGAATGACGGACAGACCGACACAGCCGGCGCCAAACACGGCCACATTGGATCCCTCCTCAACCTTAGCGGTAACGACAGCCGCACCATATCCGGTCGTGATACCACAACCCAGCAAGCAAGTACGGTCGGTGGGAGCCTTGGGAGTCACCGCTACCACTGAGATGTCCGCAACGACGGTGTATTGGGAGAAGGTCGAGGTACCCATGAAATGCAAGATGTCCTGGCCGCGGGCCCTGAAGCGGGTGGTGCCATCGGGCATGAGACCCTTTCCTTGCGTAGCCCGGATCTTACCGCACAGGTTGGTCTTTCCGGACTTGCAGAACTTGCATTCACGGCACTCGGGGGTGCTGTCATACCATTAGTCCGTTGAAACAACATGAGAAGACAAGGCAGGTCTTCATACTAGAGCGCAATGACGTGGTCGCCAGGTTTGACGTTAGTCACGCCCTCTCCAACAGACTCAACAATACCGGCACCCTCGTGACCCAGGATGACGGGGAACGCGCCTTCCGGGTCCTTGCCGGAGAGCGTGTATGCATCTAAAATGACATCTTCATTCAGCAGAGTCCCAAGGGAATAACAATGACAGCAATGAATACTCACCCGTGTGGCAGACACCAGTGTGGTAGATCTGGATACGCACTTCATGGGCTTTGGGAGGGGCAACCTCGACGTCCTCGACCGAGAGGGGTTGACCGGCACCCCACGCGATGGCGGCCTATTAAAACTCAGTCTTTCTGTGACCTACAAAGGCATTTCGCCTCTCCTCTGGTTGGGGTCTGTATGAGAGATCACTGTGCTAACCTTGCAGGTAATGGTCTGTTATTGTCAGCAGCTGCAGGACAAGCATAATAATGACGTGAACACGTGAATAGGAGAACTCACCTTTCCGGCAGTGCTTGCCATGGTGACTACCTAGGTGCTCAAGGTTGTATGGAGGAAACAGCGGATGGTTTTGCTTCTCACAGGCTGAACCAAGAGGAGAAGGAAGAAGGAGAAGGAAGCGGATGGTTACGGAGGGGAAGAAATGATTACAAGACGACACTGGGTGATCAGATAGAGAGCTACGACTTATATAAGAGGCTTACAGAGGAAAAATGGGACACTGTGGGGAAACCCGATGAGGAGATACGACACGGCAACACCTCAGTGTGAGGGGAAAAAACGAACAAGAAGCCTCCTGGCAATGATGATTGAATAGCGGGGTAAACCCAGGCGGAAGATGGAAGCAATGAGGGGCAAACGGCTGGAATACAAGAAACGTTCCGATACCTAGGTAGCAAAAAGAACAGTGTTCCCCTCACAGGAATCAGAAATCCCAGGCCGCTTCCGACAGAGTTACTGGCATATCCGATCCGACAGTCGTATGGGGCCAATAAAGAGGAAGTCTCTAGCAATGAAAACCCTGCTACAAGGAAAGCATTATTCATCTTTCGGAAACTTTTGGACACCCCAGCTGCCATAGCAAAGCCGCGGCGACCATGCCTTTTTCGGATGAATGAGGCACGAGCAGCATCATCAATTTCTGAGGGATGCAATCTGCCCCGAGTGTTTTTTTTCTTGTTTGCAATTACAGAATGGAATTCGCAACAAGAAAACTACCCCAAATCAATAATTCAAGAATCGAAATATTCTAGAATGGTACAGGATAGATTCTGTATCCTATACAGTTTCCTAGATCGAGCGAATCTTTGACGTATTATTATTAATTAATAGGAGGCATCTCCACTTTCGATGTGTGTATGTAATACGTAGGAGTAGACTGTAGAACTGCTGGTCCTCATGCACCGATTAGGCAATATTTTCCGCCCCCCAGGGCCTTTTATTTATCGTCATCGCTATTTATCGTTATCTAGGTAGGTATTTACCTAGATAGACGGCGACCGCTACTGATGGCTATATACGGACAGGAAAAAAAAATTAATTTATTTACGACGCACCTGAGTGATTTCTCGACAAATACGTACGTATATATTGAGATTTACAAGGCTTGTTAATACGGGCGCACTTTTCGGCAGTTGTTCATGAGAACCTGGACATCATAGATCTATGCCGAGAGTACAGTACACAAAGGAAAAATGACAGATGGCAGGAAGAAGAAGCCCAGGCCAGGACACTGCAGCAAATTACCGAAAGCTGCTTCGAGCAGACTTAGATTCGAGACAGCCGAGCTTGGGCTTGGACCGGGAAGGATATCTGCGTGCCCCCTTCTAGAAAAGAAGGAATGTCTTCTTCTAGAGCTTCAGCTTCTCTCTTCCTTTCCAGTTCAGGAAAAGAGAGAACGGTTTCGTCTCGTCGATTGCTGGTCGGATCGGAAGAAGTTCAGTTTGTGTGTCATCGTATTCGGTGTTAGACTGTATTTATTTCCAGAGAATCTTATTCTAATCTGCTAGCAGGTGAGAGAAGACGTGATATAATGCAAAAGAAAGGCCTTCCCAGCCTGTACAGAAACATAACTTTAACGAATGAAGTGAGCTCGAATTAAATGCATATGCTATTCTGTATTTGGGCAGACTGACAAGGAAAGCTGTCTGAGGGCTGGAAAGACTTGTTTCTCACCACCGTGGGGAAGCTTTGAGATGAATAAATGAATAATCAGGTACTGGTCTCCAGTGAAGAAGATCTAGCTCAAGGTGAACCTGTCGAGGAAGATTTATTCAGGAATCGCAATATCCTGTCAGACAAAATCACCAGAACCAGGTACTACTCATAGGGCTAATTCGCTTAGGCTGCCACAGGGCAGCTCGTACTATATAGTCTCGAAGATTGCGACCAGCAGGAATTTCATAACATTATCGGCATGGTGATTGCCATTTTCTTATTATCGTCTGGTATCATGCTCTGAAACCCGAATACCAACCATCACCCTAGTAGATGCCAGACCTGCTTTAGGCATGCAGGAAAACTTCTGGTAAGGACCTATTATACATAGAGAACAGGAAGAGTAGAGGAAAAAAAAGCATCAAGCGGGCCCCTTATGAGCTTTGCCCATTGTTGAACCCTGTATCTCACTCATCAGGACTTGGATCCTGACTTCGTATGATAACCCATGATACCTCGAGGGGTGAGTGCCCACCACACTGACCAGCGAGAACCTCGACCCATATGAAACGTTTATGATTTACCAGGAAGCTGGCCGCTCTGCATCATGGCGGCGTTCTGCTCCTGGAAGCGCTCCCCGAGGCGTGCGGAGCTCTTGAGATGCTTGTCGACGCAGCGAAGCACACAGCCTTCTTCGCGGGAGACGAGGGACTTGGTGGTGAAATCATTGACACAGTCATCAAAGCATTTCTGCACGAGACGAGAGTACATCTGAGCACGAGAACCACCCGGTCAGTTTCAATGGTTGCTTTCAACGGTTTTTTTTTCTTCCTCCGAAAAATAGGAACCTGCCAGAAGTATCGCCGAAAAATCCAAATCCCAAAGATCTTGGGGGATTGCAATGGGCAGACACCTTTTCCGGACTGACTGGATTTCGGATCGGAGCAAGGAAGTCATACCGTCATAAATTCCTTCATCTGTTTTCTCTCCATGCGAGCGGCCAGCTCGCGCTGCTCGGAAGCATTCAATCTAGCCGCAAATCAGCACATGTCCCTACCAGGGCCCCAGGGCAATTTATTTATTTTTTGTCCAATGACTTACGCATCCATTGTGATCTAAATTAAAAGAAACCAATTGAAAAAGGAGAAAAATATGAAGATGGAGCAGTTGTTGGTCTGTTGCTGGCTGTCTGAATTTCCTCGGAGCTCTTGCGGACCTCAAGCTCTGCACTGCACCGTGATTCGGAACAACTTGACGCTCCGGAGTCACATGACTTTGATGGAGATGGATGCCATTTCGTCACATGATGTAATCATATGACAACACGTGACCCTTCGGAAACAGGCAGCCGGGTGCGACAGGGCGCTGCTCTCGGCGTTGGCTGCATCTCGCCCCCCAAAGCGGCAGAGGAGCTTCGATTGGAAGCCTGAACACCTAATTCCGAGCAGGACCGGATGCCATTTGCGAAGAGGGGGTTCAGAGCCACAAGAAGTAGTTCATGGACGGGAGAGAATACACGCTGAGTACGGTACGAGGTCATTTTGCTGGAAATACCCAGCCGTAGGCAGGCTTCTGGACTCCGTGGACTGGGTATTATCGTCCCGAGGACACTGGAGACTCTCAGGTACGCATATTTGGGTTCCATTCTGCTATTAGTGGGAGTCTGGAGACGGTCTAGAAGCCCAGTGCAGCGGGCATAGTTCTGCTGTAGCCTGTTGGACCGTTCCACTAACTCGCGGAGCGGGCTTCTCTTCCTTCTGGGGTTCCTTGGAACCTCCAGGTCCTAAACCCATTCCAGGGACTGTTCACGGTTGTGCCGCTGGGGCTCAGGCTGCTAATAATAATAATTGCCCGCCGTCACGCCTCCAGTGGGTGCCGTAGAGGGTCCAACGGGCTCTGGTGCCGCCCACAGCGCAGGATTCAGCAGCCCCTAGGGAGTCTAGGCGGTCCCAAGGGCCCCGGAGCAAGCCATGCCCCAGCCCTGAGGCCAGCCTGTGACTCTTCGCTTCCCCGTGACCTGCGGTGTCAGACAGCATCCATCCTGAAGATTCACCACGCTGGACCGCGCCCACACGCACTCTTTTCATCCTCGCCTGTCCATCTTCACCTCTCGCGCTCCCTGCATCATCCAAGCTGTCGAACGCTCCATCCACCCTTGGCAGCCGGTCTCGTTTGGAGACACCAGGCGACGACGTTCGCCGTCGCCGCTGTCCTGGGCAATCGAGACTTGTGACTATTCACTTCGATCGCGCCCACCTTTCCATCCACCATCGTCGCCGCGTTCCAACCTCCCTTTCTCCTACCAGATCCTGTCCCTCATCCGATGCCAACGCCTCTATTGTCCGACATCCACACCGTCCTTCGCTCTGAGTACGGATACCTCGTTGCGGCGGTCCATTGCTGGAGTCGTCCCAACGTGTCTCATCTCACTTGAGGTGCTATTTTGGGATCGCCTCCAGCCACAGCCCGCGGTGTCTTCTCACGACCAACTACGAGCAGTCCGGACCGTCACAGAATCTGAAGGCCTGAACCACAGTCTCAGATAATCCCTAATCGCTCTACCCCGATCATCAGTCTGCCGCATCGTGCTCTTGTGACCCTTCCTCGTCCATCATGGCGACAGGCAGCTCACAGCCTCTGTCGGCGCATCAAGATGTGCAGACTGTTTCTTCAAGAAATGCTCAGACATCGTCGCAAGCGGAGCCTACCCCTCCAGCCGCCCCCACGAAACGAGATCTTATATCCTGGTGGAAGCAGTTCAAGCGTAACACAAAGAAGGAGGAAGAGAATAAAGGTACGTTCCCTTCTGGTGACATCGCTGCATATGTCGCTGTGGGACTGCACTTTCTCCCAAACCATGTGGCACTTTAGTGTCGTGTTCATTCATGTCTGCTGCTCCGTCAAAAGGGATGGCGCCTTCTGACTGGGCCATCTCTCTTCATTCCCCGCTTCCTGGAACTATTATCTGAAATCCACTCTATTGTCACCGCTTCGTGTCGGGGATTGTCTTTCTATCGTTTGCTTACTAGTCTAATAGGTCTGCAAAAACGTGGTATCTTCGGGGTTCCACTCAACGTCAGCATCAAATATGCGAATGTTGCCATTTCTCTCACCAATGACAAGGGTGAGAGCTTCATTTACGGCTATGTGCCCATTGTTGTCGCAAAGTGTGGTGTCTTCTTGAAGGAGCAAGGTAAGCTCCCTGTGTCCTCCATACCTGTGCTTGTCTCCTCGTGATGTACACTGGATGCTGATTAGCGAATTGCAGCCACCGATATTGAAGGCATTTTTCGCCTCAGCGGCTCCGCTCGACGCATCAAGGAGCTTCAGGAGATCTTCGATTCCCCTGAGCGCTATGGCAAAGGCCTCGACTGGTCCGGATATACCGTGCACGACGCGGCAAATATCCTGCGTCGCTATTTGAACCAGTTACCAGAACCGATTGTGCCTCTCGACTTCTACGAGCGCTTCCGCGAACCGTTAAGGAATCACCAGGCACAAGCGGTTGGTGATACAGAGGCCGCGCACAAGGATACTGGCGATTTTGACTACAACAAAGCTGTGGCGACATATCAGCAGCTCATTCGAGAACTGCCTCCGCTGAACAAGCAGCTACTTCTCTACATTTTGGACCTGCTAGCAGTATTCGCGTCTAAATCGGAGAAGAATCGCATGACGTCCGCGAACTTATCTGCGATCTTTCAACCGGGCTTACTGTCCCATCCCTCCCACGACATGTCGCCAGAAGAATACAAACTCAGCCAGGACGTGCTCATTTTCCTGATTGAAAATCAAGACCATTTCTTGTTCGGTATGAATGGCACCGCAGCCGACCCGCAGACGGTTAAGGAAATCCAAACAAATGTCACACCCCCGCCTGAACCGGCACCGGCACCGGCACCAACACCAACCCCGGCAACCAGGCTTCGACGGTCTGCCTCCAACGCCAGTGGCGGTGCGGACAGCCTAAGAAAATACGAGACCCTTCGAAGAAATGTATCGGTGTCGTCGAAGAACTCCAAAGCTTCAAGCAATGCACAAAGCCCCGGTACACCGACTTCGATTGTGGGACCAGGCGTACATCGAAGCAACACCGTCCCCTCGAAAAAGTCACCGGGACTCGCATCGCCCAGGTTAGGTCGAAGCGGCGAACCTGCGACTCCAACGCCGGCCGGCTTGACTCCACCACCCCAAACATACGGATCCTCGAGATCCAGCAGTCGTGCTCCTTCACCCATCGGCCCTCGTACGCAGGGTGCCCCCAATGCCTCAGAGCCCTCCACGACAACGACTGGACAAGCTCAGAGTCAAACCCCGGAGCAATCTCAGCTGCTTGGACCTCTTCCGGCGCCTACTAATGTAGTGACCCCGACCCGAGAACGCAAGCTGTCTAGTTTCTTCACAAAGTCGCCGCCTACAGGAACAGAACAAAAGGAGGTGCGGCAACCAAACCGATTAAGGAAGAAACGGATTCCGGGGAGCGTCAATGAAAGCGCCCAGAGTTCCTCACAGTCGTTGAATGCGGGAGCGTCTGATGCTGCAGCCGTTACTTCAGCTCCCCAAATGCCAGCCCCTGTGCCAACGTCCTCGAATGAGGGTCCATCTAACTCCAATCGGGACGGACAGGTAGCTCCTCAGCCTGGGGTCGAGGGTGGTGGTCATCATCACCATCAGCCGTCGGAAAGCACATTGAGGCCAAGCAGATCACGAACTCCGTCGATGCATTCTAGATCTTCATTTACAGATCAGTCCGATTTTGACCAAGTCGAGGAACCATCCAGAGTCGACAAGAAGGAGAACAGACGCAGCTGGAGAAAAATTCCTCTGCCCTCCAAGCGGAATATTGACACCCCGCCACTGATGTCGCCAACCGGTGCGGATTTCAGTGCCAGTTCCACCGGAAGCTCGACTCGTCAAAGGAGAAGCTCTGCGAATGACTCACACCACCCCGATGCCGACATATCCTATACCGTGTCCCGGCAGGACTCTGACTTTGGTAGATCGACGAGCAACCTGAAGGACTCCTCGCAGTCTTCGGAACCAGAAAAGCGCAGTCTATTTGATAAGTTCAAAGCCAAGGTTGCGTCCATGAAAGAAGGCGTCAAGGAAGAGCGGGCCAAGAGTCCACCGCAGTCGGATACAGGACTCTCGGTTACGTCAAGTCAGAACTTGTCGCAGATCATCAAGGACAGTAGGAACGGCCGGCGTACATCAACAGAGAGATCACGCGAAAGCCTTGATGTTGCCCGTGAAATTCCGTCGTATCCGACTTCGCCTCCTGTGATTCTCGAAGAGCCGCCGTCACCCCTCGCTGTGACCGAAGCTTTAAAAGCCTCTACAGAGGAAACGATTCCTGCTCCGGAGCCTGAGGCGCAGCCCACAACGCCTGCACCAGAAAGCAAAACGGAAGAGGCGAAACCTACCTCAGAGACCAAAGTCGACGAAGCGAGTACTTCTGCAGAAGAGAAGTCACAGGAAACGCAGGGAGTTCCGGAGAACGGCGATCCATCAGCTACAGATACGGAACCGGAACCAGTCGAAAAGAACTGATGTCTTATCTTCCGTATATCCTCATCTTGGCGGCATTCTCGTCGTATCGAAGACTTTGCCTGGTGCAGACAGTTCGGTTGCTGTACAGGTGTTCCTTTTTGCTGGACTGACTACATCTTATCCTGTCTTCCTTTGGAATGAAAAAACTTTGGGAACCAGGAACTATGTTAATGACTACTCGCATATGGGCGGACATGATGACGGCTTTGAACGAATTGTTTTTTTTCTGTGTCTTTCTGTTTCAATTTTGTTTTCTGGCTAATTGCAGGGCCGTCAATTGCGAAAGGGTAGTTTGAATGAATTTGGGGATCCCAACTAACTAATGTAGAACAAGAAGCATCATCCTCCCATGTGCACATTTGCTTGAAATGTCTTGTCCTTTCCCCCCCCTTTTTTTTCTTCATATCCTTCCAATTTTGTGTTCTATGCACATTTTTTCCCTTTTCCCCTTTCCCCCTTTCTTTCCACCCCCTTTAATGCCCCTGCCACATGATTGTTTTTTTGTGGTTTTTTCTTTCCTCTTTCTTTGCCTTATGTGCCCATGTATGTATTTATGTGTGTATGTATGTGTGTACGAATTCCCCCCCTTAATGCCTGTGCCTGTCTGTATTATCTGCATTGTATTGCATTATTCATTATCATGGTTTGCTTTTTTTTTAAACCTCTTTCTTCATTATTAATGCCTGCTTTTTTTTCTACCTTTTTTCTTTCTCTCGTTTATGACAAAATAAAAAGTAAAGAAAAGAGAAGAAAGGTAGCAATGGGAAAATTTTCTTTTTTTTTCTCTTGATTAAATCAGATCAAATCAGATTAAATTAAGTTAATCACCGATGTGATTTAGGATTTTATTTCCGCGGCTTGCCCTTTTAACATTGCGCGAGTATTATTTGTTATTCTTGTGATGAAAAGTAGGCTAACTACCTGCTTATTTATTCTTTTATTTTAAAGTTGATCTGAGTAATTAATTGATCAATTGGTGGTTGACTGACTGATTGATTCACGCAACGATAGCCTAGTAGACATTATTGTCATTTCTGACTTTTAGACAAAGTTACCTGTATATGTATTCATTTATTATACTACACGTATAAAATATCTATCTATCTAACTATAGATAGATGGAAAGAAGTAGCAAGCGAGAAAGAGAGAGAAAGAAAAAGAAATGGGTATGCCTCCTTCCAACGAGGCTCTTCTTCAATCTACTTCTCTTTGCTGGCAGCTTCCGGACTATTACTACTGGTTTCCTCCTCCTCCTCCTCCGGGGATGATGACGTGAATTCGATCCTCTTGCCGTAGAGCAGAGGCGTCCTGGCAATCAATGCGCCGACAACGTAGCCCAGATATGCCCCTGTGAGGATGGTGATGGGATACGCTTGCCAGGGTCGGTCCCTAATAATGGTACGATCAGTAAACAAGAAACCACCGGTACAAGAGTACAAGAATTAAAAAGAAGGAAACATACCAGTCCAATGGAATCGGAATCGCACCCAGCCATGCTCCCACGCCAGTGCCAACCGCCCCTCCCCAGACAGCATCAGCCGGCCGGTAAAGAGCCCAGACTTCCTTCCACACCGCGCCATCGACGCCGTGGACATAGACGAGCGGCGTCACGGAGAGCAGCGACATGTGCGCCGCGCAAAGGATGGTGTGGGGGGATGTGGGTGGTGAACGGCGCGCCGAAGAGGACGAGCAGGATCGCAAGAACGGGCGTCCCGAGGAGGAAGGTCAGCGTCAACGAGAGGAATGCAGCCTGTTAAAAAGTCGAATCAATCAAAGTCAAGTTAGGAATTTGTGTCAATGGCAACGAGCGAAATTAATTGTCAGCTGGCCACGGGACCAAATAGAAAGTAGCACAAGCAGCAGCAGCAGCAAGAAGAAACGGGGAATATACCGTCAACTTCCCAAAAATGCCATCCCTCTTCGAGCCATGACTGTGCTTCTTCCGATACGGTGTCCTTCCCGTCTTCACAAGCGTACTGCTGGGTCCTCCGGTCGATACTGTCCTTTTTGCTGCTCCTCCTCCTCCTACAGCATCTCCCCCCTCCACCCCCGCAGCAACAGCCGCGCCGGAAGGATCAGCAGAAGAAGGCGGAGGATGGTGATGATTGTGATGATTGTGATGATGATGATGCGACGAGCCCGCCTGCGGCAGACACGTCACGACATAGCCAACCTGCAGGGCTGCAAAAAGCGGGAGATCGCTGAGCAAGGTAGAGACCGGGTCTGCGACGAGGGCCGGAAACCGGAGCGCGTACACGGCCAGGAGCAGTGCCGGATGGACATGGGCGTACGTCTGCGCGGCCGGAGTAGGGAGAATGTCAACCGGGGGAGCAGCAGGGGACGGTGGTTGTTGTTTCTGTAGAAGAGTACTGCTGGAGGATGCTGCTGCTGCGGCGGCGGTGGCGGAGGACACGGTTGAAGCTGAGGTGGTGGTCATTATGGTCGTGGATCTCCGTCAGTTAACTAAGGCATTGGACAGCAGCAAAGCCCTCAGTGAAACTAAAGCGAGAGAAAAACCAGACTAATGAATGGAAGGAAATGAATCACATTGACGTTGTCCAAGTCGGTTTGCGCATTATATTAATTCGATCGATTAATCCAAATCTCGATGTTTTCCCGCCGCAGAAGATCTCCGTGTTTGTCAAGTTTGTCCGATTTGGCCCGTTTGCCTGGCCGGGAGTGCCGGGAGTTCTCTATGCCTCAGGCAGGAAGTATTGATACTAATTAAAATAAATGCCTTCCTAGGAGGTAATTTGTAATTTAATCAAATTACTGATCCTTTTGATCCATAGGCAAACAGACAGAAAAAAAAATCACGTTGGATTATTTTCATTATCTCTCCACTAGTTTCGAATATCTAATCATCATGTATAAACCCCTATCCTAGACAGTTAGAAAGAATTGAAGCTGCTAAAATAAGCTCGTGACTCTCCAGGAGTTACGAGGATAAGCATATATGTTTCCAGAAGAAAGATCCGTGGGTTTCACCACAGATAGTAACCACATAGCGAATTCACGCGGGTTCTTCATGACCGCGATAGATGAAAAAGGAAAAGTCGTAGAATAGGTACAGATTAACACAAAGTAAGCCAAGATCGGGGTATTTAAGGCACATCTCGCCAGCAAAACGAGACGGCCTTTTCATAAAAGGCAACATTAAAACATAATGAGGTGAACCTGCTTCCATCACAGCATACCTCGCAGGATGGAGAACGATCGTAGAGAAGAGCAGAAAAGGGTTATTATGGCACCACAGCGGTGCATGCTCGTGCCATAAAATAGGTTATAAGATAGTGAATCGCGACGAGACGGATAGATCAAGAAAGAAAAAAAAAGACATCCGACTCGTGTCAGAATTCCCCATGATCAGAAGAATCGAAGGCTTCAATGGAGACAAATCTCCAACCCCTAAATACGGGGGAAAGGATTCAAAATCATCATAATAAAATCCTGTCCTATATCATGCCCGGCACAACATTTCGCTGGTTCGTCTCTATATTCGAGCGGTAGTGCGAGCTGTCCCAGTGGCGCGACTCGTAATGATTCCCTTCGGTTGCCGCCTCTGACTCGACCACCGGTCGCTCCTCCTTACGAGAAGGTGTCGTGTGCAGTCGTCGAGATCCTCGTGCGTCATCGGAGTCCGGGCTGGGGATAGGATAATAAGTACCCGGGGGCGATACGGGCAAGTGGCCTGCCTGCCGGAGGTGGCGCATTTCTTCCTGTAGTTGGGCGACTTGGTCTTCCAGAGCTCTCCGCGCCGTTTGCTCTCTCCGCACTAAAGTGACGAGCGCACTGTATTGATCTATGGATATGTTGTTGAGATTCGTGGTGGATGATGATGGCGTCTGCCACGACGGCTGGTTTCGGGGATAGGCCGTATTCGGTCGCAGCGTGCCAGTGCTGATCGGTCGACCGTCCCCCGCGAAAGAAGTAGAGCTATGTGAAGAGTCCTCACTGGGAGCGGATACGACAGAGGAGAACGGTTGACCATGCGACAGGGAGGGATGGCGCTCTCCGGACACCGTCCCTTTTTGTGGCGTCCGGTCTACCGCGGTTCCCAGCAAAGCCTATCCCCTGTGTGCCTTGGATTTTGGCAATCGCAAACTCCAGATCCATCAGTTTCACTTCAAGGGTGGTGACCCGCTGTTCTAGAGTAACGTCCGGATCCTGAATCAGGTTTCCCAGGTTGAACGGGGCGCCTTCCGGCTCGGTCTGAGGCGCGGTATCGCGACCTTCCAAAGGTTGAATCTGGTCTTCCTCCATCGTAGCTGCCGTCGTCTCAGTTGCGCTTGTTTGAGGTCGCTCATGCGGTGGAACATGATCGTGATCCAGGTCCAGGGTACTAGTCGGCCAGAACTTCATCTCGTCGCTGCGCCGGCGCCACTGGATGGGAGACATCCGGTGACGTCGCATCAGGTCTCGCAGAGCACCAGCGCTCTGGGAGCGTCGGTGCACTTGTGTGCTCGCCCGGGACCGTTGCTCGAGGCTGCGTGGAGGCTCGCGGCTGACAGCACTTCCGGGTCGTGGGCTGGAGGCAGCCACTACCGACATCGCCGTCTCCCTAGCGTCCTCATCTGACAAAACCAGGCTGGGCAGAGTGGCTCTTCGTCGCGGACCTTGTCTCGGCACCGGGAGTGTCATACTTTGGCCTAGTTGAACCTGGTGATCTGATGATGAGGATGAAAGATGACTTATTCCGGTGGATCGTTTGTTGGTTGTTATAGATGGCGTGCCATTTGCGCCTGGTGAATTGTGCACCGCTGCAAATAGGCCCCTGCTAGGCCCTGTCCCGTCGTTCTCTTTCTCAGTCCTTATGTTTGTGAGCTGTTCCCTCTCCCCTTCGTCCTCATCCAACTGACTCTGTCGCTTCCTCGTAAAAAGCTTTCGCATGACATTCTTCAGGGCGCTTCCCCGGCGCCACTGTAAGGTCGAATCATGCGACACAGCGGAGGAGATCGAATATTGCGGGTTGTGGAATGATGTTGCGCCATATGGTTGCCGTCGCGAACCCGAGACGGTGGAGGATTGAGACGCTCGCGTCTGGCCGAGGGAAGGCGTGGACACTTGATCGGACATACGCAGGGCTTGTGGGCCCCGCCCGTCTTGTTCTTCACGTGGGCTGGGAATGGCCTTCGATATTTTGTTGGGCCCTCGGCGGAGGGATGGGCCTTGGCCTCGTAACGAGCCATGGGACGCGGGTACGTTCTGCTGAGGCATTTGCAACAAATTGGCTTTCGGCAGCGAACCGTGGGCTTTTTAGGAGCGGTTGTGACAACGATCTAGATATGGGTTCACAGGGAACGCGGTAATTCCATAGCAAGGGTGATTCAATGGGTTCAAGCGAGTGGATCACTAAGAATAGATATGAATTCAATACCGACAATGAAAACCAAGATTGCGGACGCTTCAAGAAGCGAATAAAAGGAGAAAACGAGGGTGAGTGAAGCGTCCAGATGGCACTGAGAACTAGGCAATCAGCCTCTAACAGCCTTCTTTTGTTTTATTGCGCCGTTGGCTATTGCTTAAATTTGGGGAGAATGGAGCTGCGACTCTGAGTTGCGAAGATCACCACCGGGGTCGTAGCCAAGCGATATGGCCAGACACTGCCAAATATCCGTGCTCATGCGTATCTTTTGTCGGGTTCAATTGCCAAGCGATTATCGACATCGAAGAGGCCATGTCCCTGAATCAGTCACTTCGAGGTGCAGAGTCGGGGCCAAGGTGGAAGGGCTGATGCTTCGGGTCAAGAACGTGACTGACTAGGTCGCCATGTCGGTGGCAGCAAACGGAGTGTGGTTAGGGATCGTCACGGAGGGGTTTGGAAGGTAAGAGAGGGTGAGTGAGAAGGGAAGGAAACAGAGTCGAGTACCCTAGAAAAACGTATGACACGGTCAGATAAAGAGAGATTGGTCGCACATGTGCAGTAGATGGCCTCCCGACTTGGAGCATAGAGGACATACAACTCAGATGGCCACACAGGCCAGGCAATAATATTATCAATTGTTTGGGCTGTCTTTCCTCCCGACCTGCAGAGGGTCTTAGGCTTTATCTCCTGTCCAAGTCGTGTGAACCAATGGAGGTAGCGGAGGCGATGGCTGCAGGGGTTGCACTGTGCAGACGAAACGCTTAACAGCAGCGTAACCTAGTAAGTCCAAGTACCCGGCGGCGTCACTTAGCTGCCGACTGATCAACTAGTGAATAATACTCCGTACTTGAATCCGGCAGAGGTCTCCTCCGTAGCTAACTGCATACGGAGTTTGCCCTCCTGGCAGAGCAGGTGATTCGCAGGGTACCGTGTACGGTTCCTAGCCCAAATCCTCAAACGATCATCCCTGGCGGGCCTGCTAGAGGCCAGACTACCGGCAGAGTCCTATCAAACGCAGCCGATCGGGAACCATCGTGGCTTGGGCGATAGACTGGACAGTGCAACGGCGCCACTGGTCCAGGGACCAGGACGGTTGTCTGCGTGGAACAGAAGTCTGGAATTAAGTGGATCAAAGGTGCCCCATAACGGCGGTTGTTGAGTCTTGACAGCGCCGCAGCGGAGAACACTCGCACTGACATTTGCTTTTTTTTTTGGCAAATCCACAGTCCTCCGTACTCAGGAACAGTACGGCCACTCCCGAGACCGATTCCACTTGTCAGAAAGCATTGCAATCTGTATATTTCGTGGTCGTGGAGTGGGGGCTACCGGCAGCGAAAAACTCGGTCGAAGCGAGGCTGGAGTGGACCGCTTAATGATCTTGGCCGTCAGACAGGCATAATTATTCATTAATATCGGGTCATCGGCCTGGTTCAAGCTTCCCGCAGGGAGCCAGCGGTCAGAGCTTCCAATAAAGCGGGGCTGGCGGTTTGAGGCTTTGCAGATAAGAGTTAGCCGGAAGCCTCATGGGGAGCTAGGTAGGTCCCTAGGAGAGAGCTGACCCCAGATCGGGGCCCGGCAACTGGCTGAAACACCTCGTCAGGAGACGGACTGGCACGCGGCCACATGGCCATAGTCGTTGCCAATAATGCCAGTGTCCACTGCAGGCTGCAGGGACGGGGCACGGTAGACCTGCAGCCAGAAGCCGTGTCGAAATTCCACCAGGAGGGGCTGGGTCGGGCGAGCGGATGTAGTGACGCTGATTGGATTCCACTTCAATAAGAGAGGAAAATCAGATGCTCTTTCGAGATGATCCAGGCGATTGGGATGGATGATTGACGACGACAATGATGGTGGTCAACGGCGATGGTGGAGATGGGGATTGACCGAGGAGCAAACGGGTGCTCTATCCGACGGAGTGTCCGCTTGCAAGGGCAGTCACACCACGCGGCCAGCCGGGCAGGGATCTTCCCAGCGAGCCGGAGAACACGAGACCTCGTTCTTGAGAACACAGATACTATTCCAATATACGCGCCTCAAATAAATAATTAGCTGTTATTTCCCTAAACGAATTCGACTATTGTTATTATTGTTATTTTTATCATTGCTGCTGTTGCGATCTTGGTGTTCGTTTGACCCGAATCAACGGTACTCCGTACTATCAAACAGTAATAGTTCATAGTATTATAGGTTGAACCCCTCAGCGCGAGGACTCTAAACCCTGTCATGTCTAGTTATCTATGCATGCAAGATCGAGTCAGAAAATGCATAAATAGCAACCCATAATATGTCTCATATCCACTCAAGTCTGATAATGAGGTATGCAAAATATCAGCTCCAGGGTATAAGCTAATAATGGCTATCCTCTCAGAGAGCATGGAGAACTCGGATCTTTGCATAATCTTACTTTTCAGGCTTTTTCTATTTGCTATTTATCACCCATGCATCTTTCCTTACCCGAGCTCATCAGAGCACTGACCATCGCTCTGGCACGCAACTGAGGACGCATGCGCCGGCGGCGTATACACGTGGATGCTGACAATTTTCGGCCCCATGCTGTTGATGAGAGCAGTCTACCGCAACTGAGTGCACTCGTGCGCCGCAAGGGCTGCCATCATGGTCACATCGACCTGGGTCGTCTGTCAAAATCCTCCCGTGTTGAGTACACTCTCATCGATCACGATCACCAAGTTCTTATCAAGGGCATTGATTCAGTTCTTCAGGATCATGCGGCATTTCTCATACGGGAAATTATGCTTAGGTAGAAGAAATTGGTACCTTTGGCAATGAAAAAATTAGCTCACACGCTGCACACTAACCAAGGGATTAGGGCAGCGCATACTCCGGAGTAGGGAAGGGCAATTCTGTTGGGCTGAACTCACATCGCAGCCTTACGATAAGCTTCTAAACATAGCCCCAAAGAACTCGAGGCTGAAGGCAAATCGCAGTCAGCTGAGAGGATGTCTATCATCGCAAGGCTGAGCGTGGGGGAAGAACTGACTCATGGCTTGTCCGTTTGGATCCTCAGGCGTATTGGCGATGCTCCGTCCCGTCTTTCCGTACTGTCAGCAGGCCTGCGTAGGCCTGATAAGCCAAGGAGCGAATGCCATAGCATTAGCATTCCTCTTTGCAAGCAACATCCATCGCGTCCAAACGATATATCTAATCTTCTAAAGTAAACGAAGGTTCCTGGACGGCGTTATAGGCTCAGAGCTTTGTGTCTCTTTGAACTGTCCGGTCTATAGGGTTTGATCAAGCTCCAGGTCTCTTGATATCGGTTGATATTCAGCGTATGCGAGCACATAATTCAGGGCAGGCTGGGCACATACATACTTACTCGTCTGCTTGGCCTTCTCGATCCTCGTATACAATCGATGTCAGGTTCCAATTGAACGGCTGTTCGTGTAACTTGACTGAAAATGGCATCTTACAGCACGTCTGAGGCGACTGAGTCCTCAGCAAATGGAAAAAAAAGCAGGCCAGCTGGCGAAGCCCGAGACCCAAGGCCCAGTAGCAAACAAAGCAAACCCCCCAAAGGCAACAAATATCATAACAACAGTACACCCATCAATGAACCTGGGGCCCCTAGCTGAAGCGTTAATACGCTCTCCGCCTCCTCCTCCTACTCCTCCTCTTCCTCCTCTTCTCTCTCTGTCAGCTAGGGGCCCCGGGTTCGAGACGCGCTCATGTCGAGAGTAAAATCCGCCATGAGCGCCTAGTAAAATCCCTGCCCGCCAAAAGCATAGGCGGGGGTTTTCGTAGCATCTCTCAGCTGAAAGACTGGGGGGTGTGAGCTTTTTTACATGCCGTAATCGCTGTTTTTTTTCCCCTTGAGGTTCTCGCTCTGTACAGGCCTTGTGCACTGGTTTCCAGCAAAGTAGTACCTACGCCACACACCAACCTTAGTGCTGATGAGATCAATTTACAGATTTGTATGTGTATACAATAGGTGGACTCGAGAGGCAGATTCTGCAATTGCTTCCACAGCTTGCCTGCCTGCTATCTTCCTCGCCGTATTCCACTATCATTACTGTTCATCAGGATCAGGTTGATCAGACGTAGTGTGAAATAGCCTGTCGCGACGTCACCCAGAATAGGCTTATTATTTCGTAGGAGACTTCCCCAGATATTCTTTAATTACGTCGTACTACAACAAAGCTGTCCTGTACGACATCTGCAAAGTTCTAGTAGTGACACAAGATCCTAGCCCAAGAAAATATCCAAGTATCCTTTACGCCATCAATTCACTGGCATCCGGGTACCGGAGGTCGGCATTTTCTTCCAGGAAATCCATCCAGTGTTTAAGGAACTTGCTGCCTCTGAAGAACATGTTAGAATCGAGAACGCCGGTCTTCATCTTGTGGAGAGTGCATGTTCGTCAACGAAGAAATTAAAGATTTGAACTTACCGACTGATGGTTTCGGAATCACCGCATATACAGAGGTGTCGTCTTGGACGGGTCATTGCCACTGGTTTAGCAACATGTTAGTCCAATCGTTACTTCGTTCCAGTAAGGGTAGACTCGGAATTCAGACAAAACAAAATACAGGAAGTCTCGAAATGGGTCATGTTGGTTAGAGCAGACGTACCATTCAGTCGACGCTTTTCTCCCAAGAACCCAACTTCATGGTCTGGGTTGCTGCGGACCAAGCTCACAACAACAGCCTCCTTCTCTCGACCCTGGAACCCGTCTACACTCCCTAACTCGATACCAGGGTACTTTTCTTTCAGAGCTTGGGACAAAAGAGCGAGCTGCGCATTGTATGGAGTCACAACCGCAATGTCTTCCGGCTTCACGCCCGCTTCCACGAGATTCTGCACGTGCCTGACAACCACGGCAGCCTCCATATCATTGCTCTTGCTCTCGCCGAGCAGACCTTCCTTTTTGGCGATGTCTTCCTCCTCCGTCTTCTCGGGGAAGTCGCCTCCTTGTGTGTCCCA
This sequence comes from Rasamsonia emersonii CBS 393.64, assembly GCF_000968595.1. NCBI lineage: Eukaryota > Fungi > Ascomycota > Eurotiomycetes > Eurotiales > Trichocomaceae > Rasamsonia > Rasamsonia emersonii. The sequence continues at coordinate 20,870 of NW_013563144.1, forward strand.
GAAAACAAGAGGTTCCTTTGTGTCGTCCGTCTCCTTGACCTCATAAGGAAGATCCTTAAGCAGCCGTTCCCGCACATAGTCCGCTGCGATGAGTTTGGACTCATACAGCTCGTCAGAAGGAAACTTCATGATTTTCTCGTGCATCCGGTACTGAGTGGTGAGCATCCGTTTGATGGATGGACCATGTAGAGACAGCAGCCGATCAAACAGCGTCGTCTCCAGATTGATACCCTTTAAAGCTGGGGACTCATCGCTCTCAGTTTGACCGGTTCTGGAGTCTTTTCCTTGCTTCTCATTGGTTTTCAGATTCGATGACTTGATTGTAGGTGGCAGTTGTAAGTGGTCCCCCGCGAGCACAGCCCTCGAAGCAGATAGCAGAGGAATCCAACATTGAGCCTCAAGAGCTTGGGTTGCTTCATCAATGATGACGACATCAAACTTTTGATTCTTCAGCTGGTGACTTCCTGCACCGTGCAGGGTAGCCAGAACAACTTTGCTACCTCTGACCAGGTTATCAACGCATCTAGCCTCTCGCTCTCTGTACTCCTTCCGCAGTTCTTTGATGTCGTCATAGATCTCTCGTCGTTCTCGGCCACTTCTCGTCTTTCGTATGCTTGCCTGTTTCTCATCAATTTCCTTCCTGACATCCTTCACGATCTCTGCGGCCTCCGATGTCTGGGTAAGGATCTCGAGAGAGTGGTCTAGAACTGATGGTAAAAGACGAGCTGGATGGCCAATCCTCACTATCGGGACTTTAAGCGGAGCGAGTCGTTCAACGATGTTGTCCACCGAAATGTTTGAAGGGCCACACACTAGGACTCGCAAGTTCCGGCGGATCATTTGCAGAATAAGCTCTATCAACGTATGCGTCTTTCCAGTGCCTGGAGGGCCGTGGATCAGCGCGATCTCTTTCGAAGCGAGCGCGAAGCGTATTGCTTCCTTCTGGGAATCATTCAAGGTCGGATCGATAAAGTCGAGTTCCCCGACGGACTCGTAATCCGGAGGAGACGGAGCAGCGTGACCGAAAAGGACTCTCATGAAATAGGTGTGTTCGGACTCGGGCATCTTCTCCATTTTCTCCATTGTCTGGTTCATGCTATTGGGCTATTAACAGGAAGAACGCCTGGATCAGATTCGACACACCAACTTACCGTCTGTATGTCACGTCGTTTGCGAGTTTGACACTGGAGGTGTGACAATTAGCTGTCATCTTTGATGAGCCACTCCCTAGAATCCGCAGCTCGCGACAAGGATTAAGACTCACAGCCAGAGTTTCTTACCCCAGAGCTCGTCCACCGCTTCCTCGTCGTGCTTTGCAGCGCCTCCTCCATTCTGGCCGAACGCTATGGAAATTGACCTTTCTGAGACCTTTGTCACAACACCCTCAGCTTCCTTCGACGGTTTGGCTTTTGCACCGTCCTTGTCCTTGGCTGACTTCTTAGCCGTTCCGGAAGCGATCTCCAGGACCCGAACCACATCTCCGACTCGAATCCCATGCGCCCCAAAACTAGGTTTCCCATCTGTGTCAACTGTATCCGAAGTTCCTTTCTTCGAGGAAGACGAGGTTGCTGCATCTGGACCGAACTCTCCCACCACTCTCCCACCCATGCCCGTTCTGCATTGCTCGAGGACCAGTCCAGTCAAGGCATACCCGGTCGCTTGCAAGGTTCGACGCGTCGCGGCGGCGGCGGAGGTTGTAGCGCTGGTAGCGAGGGCCGATGACAACTTCTCCGCTTCATGTTCTCTCAACAGCAGCTGTTGTTGCGCCCGGGCGAAGAGGGGAATGGAGATAGGTGAGGACGCCATGACAATGTCAGAAACAACAACTTGACAGAGTAAAGGACATTACCAATCGGATAATGTGTGAATCTTGGCCCCCGTAGATGGGAACGCAGATTGATGTCATAGCAATAAAAAAAATCACCCCGCATGTGGTGTGGAGACGAAGCTTTGTTGCTCCCCGCAGATGTGCTTAGTCATGGCCTGCATCTACATCACTGCATGTGCACTCATGAATTTTGATCAACCGCCTTTTTTTTTCCTATTCAGGACGAGAGTGCAGCCTTTACAGAAAGATACAGGTCTACTGATCCAGAATATTATATTACTGGCAGGACAAGGCGGTTCAGAAGCCAGCAACTTTTGACTCAGGACCGTTTGCGAAGAGAAGTATAACGCTCAGATTTATATTTCTTCCATATCCAAAAAAAAAAAAGTTTTAGTTGTGAGCCGAAGCTAATAATGAATAAAGCAGAATACCTCATCCAAATCACTAAGTTCATAGTTGCCATTCCACTCATGCTGCAATCGCGCCAACGTTTGCCATCCTCTCAGCCGGAGTCTTCTCGCCATATCCAACATAAGTTTTAGAGAGCTGCTGGCGCACGTGCTGCAAGAATCTATTAGTTGCGGGCGATATTTTTTTTTCGTCAAGTATGGACAGACTCACCTCTCCAGCTTTGATCGGTGGAGACTTGGCCGGGTTCTCCGCCGAGACGCAGGTGTCAAGAACGGACACTGTAGCGTCGTAGTTGACGCCAAAGAAGAACGGAATCGAGAAGCGCTCCTTGCCAGTCAGGTTTGTGGCACGGTGTAGCGTCGATTTGAAGATGCCATTGGTCCTGAGACAGACAAAGTGTTAGATCTGACCAGATCGATGAGAGGGCCGAGAGAGCCATACCAAAAGGCGAAAAAGTCGCCAATGTTGACAGCGAAGTGATTTTTAATCGGCAGCGCAGCAACCCATTGGCCGTGCGTATTCAACACTTGCAAAGCCGGGACGTCATCCTGGGATAGGATGGTGAAGCATTCATAATCCTGGAACAGCCGTCAAACGAGGGTTTTCTCACCATATCAACGAAATGAAGTCGAATCAGATAAAACACACCGTATGAGTCTGGATGCCCACCCATTCCTCCCCAGGCACTGGCTGCGGAGGGTAATGCATTAAGCGCGAGATGCACCCGGGATACGTCACTATCGAGTCGAAGTAATCCTCTGGCAGGTGCAGCGCGAGGGCGAAGATCTTCAGCAGCCGGCGACTCAGCTCGAGGACTTCAGCAAAATAGTTCAAGTACGTCTCTCTGAAGCCAGGCAGGTATTCCTCCTTGGGCCACTGGTTGCCCCCGTAAAGACTGAAGTTGTCCAGAGGCAGCTTGTCATCGGGGCCTTTCTGCCGGTCACCCGCGATTTCGTACCCGATGTCGAAGGCCTCAGAGAGGTTGCCGGTGTGCTTTCCGTAGATTTCGGTATCGCCGTGCTCGCCGTAGAGGGGGCTGAAACCGCGGAAGCGCTGTGATATACTATCTTAGAAAGATGCAAAGGCAACTGGATATCGAGGGTTTAGTTTAGTATCTTACGTGCGACTTGCCAATGAAGCACTCCATCTTCTGATCCTCCGGGAGACTGAAGAATTTGTGCGCCATGTCATGGATCTTGTCGACCAGTTCTTCTGGTACGCCATGATTCTAGCATTGACATGGAATTAGCAATCCAATCCCGTCAATAGGTTGAATTCCTGAAAACGAAACTTTGATTTGAAGGCACGAATTTCCATACTTTGATATAGAAGAACCCCACACGGGAACACGCATCATAGATCTGCGCAGCCAGCTTCTTCCTCTCCTCCAGATCCGAACTGCTCATCAGCGAAAGGTCGATGATGGGAATATTGTCAAAGTCGCCTTGGATGATGTCCTTTTGGACATAGACGTCGCCGAATCGGGTTTTTAGAACCTTGGCCATGGCTGGAATTGTCAATATGATTCCTTTTTTTTCAGAGGAAGTTGTATTTATATGCTCTTGGTCAATATAATAATCTTCGGGAAAGAAAAAAGTAAAATTAAGTAGTTTTTATTATATCCAAAGAGACGAGAAAGATTGCTTATCAGCGCCGGAGGACCAATGATCTCTATCTAGACAGTTCTTATATCTATATCGCCTTCCCCACTTTTGATCGCCAAGGACAACCAAGTATATTGGAGTGAACTACCCAAATAACTATCACATTTTCTGCGACAGTTTGATCTTCTATTGTTAAACCAAGATAAGATAGATGAAATAGGTCATCGTCTCTGAGTTTTCTTTTTCTGCGTCTCAATACCCGGAAAAGGAAGTTCAGAGGAGAAGAAGGATCCTTTCAAGGGTCTGGCTCTCCCCACTTTTAAACCCATTGCACCGTGTTCAACAGATCCCATTTTGACGTATACCAAGTTTGGTTTGATGGGTTGATAATGTAGTTGAGGGAGGGTGAGCTGTTGTTCTTCGGTTAAACGGTTCTTGTCATGGATTCCAGGACTTGATATAGAACTCTGCAGCTGCGGAGTCTCCAGTGTTGATACCACTCCGCATGGTTAGTGTTTTCTCTATAAGGGAGCTAGATTGAGAGACTGAAGCCCGAGAGCGGAGTATATATGAATTAAAGATAGGAGTTGGCCAATAACTATACACAGCAACATAGAGGGGGGTATCTATCAACTAGACCTCAGTCATTGTCCTTGTTCCAGACAACAAAGCCCACTGTCAAAAGGTACTTCAATCACAACATTGTTGCTACTTTTGAGGTAGATTGGACCGAAGCCAAGGATCATGTAGCAGTTCAGCTGCAGATTGGCGCTCTTCTGGGAGCCACCGAAGCATCTTCTTCGCGAAATCAAGGAACAGCTGCTTCTCATTCCCTTCCAGGACGGTAACGGTATCTTCCAGTTTCAGATTCTTCGGAATAAGATCGTTGTGTAGGAACCGTCCTGAATAGGGTGGTGTTAGGTCATGTTTGATAATAGCTTTTGGTGACTCTCTTCTGCCAGTGACACTCACCATCTTCGTCAAAGAATGGTCCAACGAAGAAGTCGTTGATATTGTCGCACAGTTCACCCGTTTCCCAGCTACGGACCCGAGGAGTCCATTTCCATTTCTGGGCTTCCCTTGCGCGCTCGACGAGTTCTGGTGGAGGAGGACCCAGGAGAGCTATCATCTCGGCAAGGCGTACGTGGCTACGGGGCGTTCCGCTGGGAATGTCGGACCTACAAAAGAGATCTTTTCCTTCCATAAGCATCCATATCTATGCTGGCGTTAGTTTAGCGAAGATAAAATCAGCAGTAGGATTGTTGTCACCAATGCCCCCAAATTCCAGATGTCTGCGCTATACGTGTAGCCTGTCCCTAGGAAGACTTCCGGCGCGCGATACGCCTCTGGCTGGATCGGAAGGATGTTCATTTCCGATTCATTTATCCTCTTGGCCTGTCCAAAGTCTGTAATTTTGGGCCAGAGGGCCCAACTTCTAGGCTTGCCGAGGTGAAAGGATTGATACACCGTCCGGTCTTTACCCTTTTTCATAGGGATAGGGATATCTAAAATCTCGTTTGCGAACTCCTCGATGATAGATTCGTCTTCAAAGGGCACGAGAATGTTGCTCTGCTTGAGATCTATGGAAACCGTTAGTAAGACCACTGTGGGGACTCTTCAAGTGCTGAGGTTTAAATCCGCTTGCTTGTCGAGCTCACCAGTATGGATCACATGGCATTGAGAATGTAAGTAGTCAAGCCCAAGCAGAAGACAGCCAATGTAAGGTTTCAGGAGTATAATCGGTATCTTCTTGTCGCGGAAGCGGTTTTGGAGACGTCGCAAATGCTCCCTCATGGGCTCGAAGACCATCACCACATGTCGCTTACCGTCAGGCCTTGGCACATCAAAAGAGTCGACAATGGTGCGAACAAAGTTCGACCCCTCATGGGATGGGTTTGCACTAGCAATGTGTTTTAAGATCCTGAGCTCATGTTCGACATCCTCTGGCGCGTAGTTGCAATCCTGGAACTTCAGCACCACGTAACGGTCGCGTTGCCATCTCCATCTGCGGCGAGTGAGCTTCTGGCAGAATCTGGATGAGCCGTAGAACAAACATAGGTATACCTCTTAAGATCTCGTGCTAGCCAGATCGTCGAGGTGGTCCCGTAGCCAAGCTTGGCGGTTGTCTCGTACCTGCCATTCAGGACGTCGCCCGGATGTACCTCGAGAGCAGCTTGAGGATTATACGAAGGGTAACTCTCTTCTTCAAATGCGACATCTGGAGCAATCTCCTCGGCTGGCGCCTTCGTTCTTAATCTGGTTTGAGCGCGAAGAAAGGAGAGTGACCTGATCGGGGGAAGAGAACGCAACAACACCCTTCTGTGTCGGCATTGGTTGGTAACAATTGCTTCCACAAACGGCACGATCACAGACATCACCTTTCCGTATATAATTAACGTGCAGAATCCAGTGAAAGTCTTTTTTGGTGGCCTCGTGAGGATATAACACAGATTCAAAATGCAGACTCGGCTGGCCGGAGAAGATCGTACTGTTCATACATTCCCAGTCAGATCGGGCCGATGGCTCCGGGTATGTACTGTACGGTGCCTCATAGGGACCTCTCCAGGTTACACATAGCCTCCTTATACAGTAGTTAATATCATGGACTACACTCCTTGAAAATTACAGTGCCATCATCGGCACTAGAACTCAGGCCCTCCAACAAATGGCTTGGTGATAGAACCCCTCGTAGGCAGTAATGCTACGGGAACTGCGGAAAGTCCTTGGAACATCTGCTTGCATTTTTTTTTACCTCATGAGTCTTGACATTTCTTTGAACAACGGGCCGTAGAATCTGGCTTGATTATGATGCGGTTGAGAAACATGATCTACCAAGGAAAACGAATAGACTTGTGATAGGCTGGGGACATCCATTAGGGTATTGATTAATCGAGTATGAAAGAAATGAGCATTCATCAAAGACATTTCACTAATAACTGGCTGAATCCTGTACGAGAACAACGGGTTCCATTGCCTAAGATTGACGAAGATTTAGACAGGCGCAGGACGAGATTCGGAATTTAAAAACAGATCTGAACTAGTTAACCGATAAAGATACTGCAACTGGATGGGGAATGGAAGAGAAAAAAAAAGATACCGCGCAATTCGCAAGAAGAAAGGGGGGGCATGATGCGAACGCCACGAGGCAATAAAAGGGAGCGAGGCCTTCAACGCATCACCAATGGCTTGAAACCCACGCGGATCAAAGAAATTGAAATGTGAGGGACAGAAAAGTTCGTGACTTCATGACTTCATAGCCCATGCTGGCGCTCATGTTTCAAAGATTTGAGCCCAGAATAAGGAAATATGCGAAGTGTTATGTCGCCGATGATCCTTGAGGAAGGAGGATCAATCTTCAGCTTTGAGAGTGTGCTTCGCCCCGACGAATGGGAAGTACTTCACTGGCGGAGGCTCGTAGTCAGGCCCCATTATCGCTTTTTCCGCATCGGTTTCATGCTCACGGTCCTCCGCCAAATAGGCTTGGAAGCGGCGGACACCCTGGAGGGGGGCAAATCCTTTCAGAACTTCTCGCATGAATTTGGTCCACGTTTCTGAGGCATTTGACATGGGGGCCCCGGATCCCATGTCCACTATGTTGATCGACAGACACTGGAGACGAAAATGCTCTGTGATGAAGCGAATGAGTATTGACCAATCCATCTGCACACTCTCATAGCGCTGTCGATCCACCCTAATCACATATCGATGAGCCCGGGGAAACGCAAAAGTGATATGGCGGATCATCGACAGTGACTCTCTTGGCAAACGGTGTAAGAATCGAAACATCACCTGGGGATCATCTCCGACAAAGGAGAACCGGTTCCTGGAGTAAAAGACATCACGAGCAAGGGAGTACATGTGCCGACTGACTAGAAAGTATGGCATCGGTGAGACAAAGCACGAGCAATTGGTGGAGAAGGCGTTTTGTCGAAGCGAACAGAAGCAGTTCCGAAGATTGGGGGAGCATGTGCCACAGCAATAAAGGGAACGCGGTTTGACCTCCTTGCGGTGCACCCAGATCAGGTGTCCTGCCGCGAATTCAGAGCTCTGGACAAATGGATCCCAGCGTACGACCAGCAAGTGCTCCAGCACCATAAGCTGAATTTCCTCAGGGAGGTCAAGGAATGGGAATGATGGAGACGATCTGGGTCTCATCACGGTTGCTTCGACTGCTGCCTTTTTGGCGATCTCTTGAAGCTCTGGATTGGCAATGGAATCAAAACGGAGAGCACAATCAGTCAGATTATGAAAGCAATCGAGATGGCCGACGACTTTCTGTGCTGTTTCAACGTCATTGACACGGCAGTCGAAGCTGAAATGCTTCAGCGCAGGCATGTGTCTGCCCACGAGACTGCAGAACTTTTCCCACAGATTGAAAGTCGATTTCGCACGCGTAATCGATTTGAGAATCCGGCCGTCATAACAGCGGAGGGTGACGTTGATGGACTGCATATACTCTAGCCAGGAGCCAGTAGCGTTCTTGAATTTAATGAGATCGTCCAAGTTCCTGAGGGTCAATTGGAAACGATTCATGCTGAAAAAGACCATCGCAGCGTCTTCATAAACGGCCTGGGAAACTCGGAAAAGGCTGACCGGAATTGGGGGATGTTCGCAGCTCTGCATATAGAAAGAAGTGTTCCATTCACCCTCTTGGTAGAGGTCTGGCATGTTTCTCATGCATAGCATATTCTGACTTTTGAACCGTTGTTTTTCCTTCGCTACGTCGATGGGACATGGCCTGACAAGGTAAGCATAGCGATAGATCTTCACTCTCACATGGTGAGGGAGATCCATGAAGTTGAGCGAGTCGGTTTCTGAGTCTGCTCCAGTCGACTCATCCTCGCTGACTGAGTCGACCATGTCAAGCTCGAGGTCTGCTTCCTCGTAATCCATGGCTTCATTCAAGTCGAGTGACTCCATCATGTCAGCAGGAAAAGGCATCGTCTTCAGCAAAAAAGTCGTCAGCATGGTGATAGACTCAAAACTAGCCACAGGCATGGTGGTTGATGGGACGAGGCGAGGATGGTTGTGGGCCAAGGGGAGATGGAAACTCACAAATGACGACGAGCGTCAAAGCATTGGAGGGGGATTTCTCTCCAGTCAAAATCAGACACGACGCCGATGTAAGCGCAGTATCTGGTGGATCGTGAAGGTCAGACGACAGGCACGAAGGTTGTGGATGGAGGGAGGATGGAAACTGCAGTCTCACAGAGGAGGCCGGGAAGGTTGTAAGACGAGAAGAGAACCAGGCAGAAGAGGGGAGTCAGGTGAATGCAGAGAGGTTGGAGAAGACGCGTTGAGTGACAGCAAAACATTGCAAAGTGCAGGTAAAGACCGCCAAGTAGTCCATCTCGCGTTCTGCCATCGCTACCTACCTAATCTAGACTACGCGACTTCAACCTTAATTTCACCTAGGCGGCTTCTCCATGACCTGGGCCACCTGGAACAATCGCATCTTAGACAGTTGCCTGTTTCTTTTTTTTAGGAACCAGTCCCTTGATTTCGCTCTTGCACAAGCCCTTTCCTGCCAGGTCGCACTCCCCACACCGCCTGCCCACAGGCAGACAGACCGTTTGTCCCAGTCCAACAAGCAGCTTGTTGATCTCGTGCCACTTGTCCCTGGGAAGCCAGGACTCAAGGGCCATGCGCGTCTCCTCTGGAGTCTTGGTGTTGTGCCAGCCCCAAAGGTTGGTGATGCGATGAACATGGACATCAACCCCAATTCCCTCATGTTTGCCCCAAGCAGCACTCATACAAAGGTATGCCATCTTCGGACCAACTCCAGGCAGCTTCATTAGCTCCTCAGCTGTGGAAGGAATGTCTGAGTTGTATTTATCACGCAGGATGACAGCCGCCTCCTTGATATACTTCGTCTTGTTGTTATGAAACCCGACGGTTCGAATGAGCTCATTGAGACGCTCTGGAGAGACAGCCAGAATGTTCTCGATATTCAAGGTGCTGTCTTTGACTTCGCCATCCTCTGTCTTGGCCTTTGAAGATGTCTCAGAAGAACCTGTTGCATCTCCTAGCTCGGTATGTAATCGCTGCATGGCTACTGCCGTTACTGTGTCTTTCGTCTGCGACGACAGCATGAGCGCTATCAAGATTTGGAATCTCCTGTCTCGGGGCGACGAGGCGCGCCAGTACAGCTCCGCACAGCCCATCGTGTCGACGGGAGCAGTGAGATTCTCCTCTCTCATTTTCTTCACAATCGCATATATGGTTTCCCAGTTGGAAGGCGGCTGGACCTCCACGGTGCCATCTTCCCGTGTAATCTTTCGAGCCGGTTGTCGACGAGCTTTAGAAGCATTAGATGCCACGGTTGGGGTCTCCTGCTTTACAAGGACCTTTCGAGAAGACCGGCCAGACACTGTACGGGTTGCTGCATCAGAGCTTGTGTTGGTGGAAGGTGTCTCGGTATCGCGTCTGCGTTTTTTCACTGGGGGCTCAAAGAGGTCTTCAATATCTTCTGTTTTCACTGAGGAGAGAGAGGAGCTGTCATCACTCAGTTCAGAAGGCGTATTCGCAGGGAGTGGATCCGGTGTTGCATCAGCACCGGAGCTCCCAGAGTACTTGAATCTTTGCAAGGCATTTGCGGCCGCCTGGCTGCGAGTTTGGCGTCGGTTTGGGGAGAAAAGAGCCTGCACGACTCTTTTCGTGTCCTTTGACACGCGCGACGTTCGCATTGCGTTGAATTATTCTTGTAATCGGGCGGTCTATATCGCGAATATGGGATTTTGCCCCTGATTGGGGAAATTTTGATGGTCGAGTCAGAGTCAGTAGCAGCTGAGCCACGTGAACGCCTAGAGGCGCGGAACCCACGGGGAAGACCCACGTTAGCTTGCTGCATAACCTCGGCGGTTCGACCAGACCCGCAGGCTGAGCATCAGACGTCCGTTTGGCTGGATTTCGATCGCGCTCCAAATCCCAGGTTTCCCTTCTCATCTACCGGTCTTGTCAGGTTTTCTATGGTGGTGAGCACCTGAGGTTGTGTGTCTTTCGCAAAAAGCATCATCTGCGAGCCCGACGCGTTCCGGAGCGCGGTCATCGAATCACCAATGGCGTCATCGAAGTCGGCACCATCCGCGACAACGACGCAGCGCCTGCTGCGCGAACTGAAAGACTACGCGAAATCCCCGAACGAGGCTCTACTTCATCTTGGACCCGTTAGTGATGATGATCTCCTCCACTGGGAAGCTGTTCTGAAGGGTGTCAAAGGGACGCCTTATGAAGGTGAGTGAGTCGAGTTGGCCGAGTCGCGTTGGACGGTTTCCCCCCCCCCCCTCTGGAGGCACATCGGATACATTCCATTGTGCATGCCGTTATTTCCCCAGACACAATCCACCATTACGACCTCTGACGCTGTCGCTAACGCTGTCGTGTCATTATCCAGGTGGTCTCTGGCAGCTTCGCATCACCATTCCTCCCAACTACCCGCTCTCCCCACCGAGTATACAGTTCGTGACGCGCATTTCCCACCCCAACATTTCCTTCACGACGGGCGAGATCTGCCTCACCCTGTTGACGAGCGAGCACTGGAGCCCCGTGTATACGATCTCGACGACCCTGTCAGCCATCCATCAGTTGCTGACCGACCCTCGACCGGAGTCGCCGTTGAATGTGGATGTCGCGGCTCTCCTGCGCGATGGGGATATCGCGGGATGGGAGAGTCTGGTGCGATATTGGACCGAAGAAGAACGATGGCAGGGGCCAGGGAACGCGAATTCTAATCCTGTTCGATGAGCAGTAGCGATCTAAGACATTTTCCACTTGGACAGCGCTCGACAAGGTTTTTTTGCTTTTGTTTTTCATATTTAACACCGACGGATATGAAAACCTATTATTGTCACTGTACGAATGGCGGACTCAGTCTCATTATTCTTTCTATCTTTTTTTTCCCACTTTGTTAATGATGGGAACGAGCTACATACACATGTTACGTATCATGCCGAAATTTACTACTACTGACATGAACGAATTGAAGAAATATCCAGAGCTGTTTGTTTCCTTAACTACTGTTTTAATTCAATTACACAATCTATCTTCAATATTTTTTTCTAATACAGACTGGTCCACCAAAAAAACTACACACCCGGAAAAAAAAAGGTCCGAAATGTTATTATCACCTTCTGCTTCTGCAGTGATTTAGTGATTTCCGATTTGTTCGATCGACTTGACGACCGTCAACCGGACAGAATACAGATCACTGTATTGCATACGGTGGTGACGACGATGACGGTAGTGAAGATCATTACATCTCGAGAAAGTCACTTTATGCATAAAACGCATAAGACACACAAAATCAAAGGGAGAGACAGAGCCCGAAAAGGGGAAAAAAAGACATGACGCTCATTGGTATCGTTAAGGATTGGAGTAATGAGAGGACATTACATTAAAAAAAAACGCCATTTTCCATGCCAGTAGATAGATATGGATATTTTCGTTCGCTATTACATCATAGCAGACAAGCTGACAGAGTTATGAATCATTGAACTCATCCAGGTATTGATAGACAGATAGATTGATTATTTTACCCTTTTCTTCCAAGGAAACAGGACGCATTCACAGTGCCATAGCTACAGCAATAGCACCGCCCAGCATAGCCAGCATCTCCATGGTTATTCCCCTGGTAGGAGAAGCGGCGGCCGTCTGCAGACTCGGTGGAGAAGTGTGGTGTGATCCGGTCTGGGCCGTCTGGCTCGGCTGGACAACCGTGAAGGAGGTCACGGTGCTGACGCTCCCGTCGGGAAGGGTGGTGGTCCGTTTGATTGTCGACGTGAACGAAGATGTCGGGGAAGTGGTGGACGAAGCAGCCGCGGTGATCGTAGGTGAGGTTTGAGAGGATGATTCGGAGGAGGAGGAGGAGGAGGAAGAGGACGAGGACGATGGCGAAACGGTTGTCGTGAACGTTGTCGGAGAAGGACTGGCGCCTGGGGAGGGGCTGACTGTCGTCGTGACCGAAGGCGAGGAGGGAGCCGATGGACTTGACGGCGTGGTGGTCTCCGACGAGCTCGGGGTGGTAGCAGTCGAGGTAGCGGAAGAAGGAGAGGTTTGTGACTGCTCCGTCGTCGTCGATGACGGTGACACGGTCGTAGGCGAAGCGTCGGTAGGAGGAGCAGTGGTCGACGCCGTGTCGGCAGCAGAGCTGGAATTGGTGCTGTCACCGCCGTGACTGTCCCTCTTGACCAGCTTCACGACACGAGTCGCAACAGGGGTATCCTCATTGTGGACTGCCTCCAGCTTGTCATGACGGAACTTGTCGGAGACGGTGTTGAGAGCAGTATGGATGTGGTCGTCGAGGTTGGCAACGTCAGTCTTGTCTCCAGCAGTCGACTCTTCGACCTCCGCGGCAACGAATGCAGCGGAGGCAAGGAGAGACAGCAAGCAGAGCTTCAGCAGGTTGATCATGTTGGCTGCAGGAGCCGTTATCCCGCTTGGTGACTGTTGGGAGGGGAGAAAGAGCCTCACGGGCCTGTTTTCGAACGATTGAAAATTGACCAGGCAGTGAGAGAGATGACAGAATAACACAAAGCCCTGCCTCGGTTTGGGATGCAGCTTGTTTTTGTTGATGGGTGGGCCACTGCTGAGCCTCTCTTGGTCTTTGTCCAACTCTCGCCACGCGCGTATCTTAGCTGGGACGCAGCCGGTGGAGACAAGATAGTGCAATGACAGCAAAGTAATGGACTAATTGCTTCTGACGCAGCGCGGGATTAACACCGCATGATAAGACGGATGAGAAAAACCAGGCGGGTTGGACAGGTCGATGACTGCAGGAGTTGTCCTTTTTTTTGTACGTCGTAGGGGCCCGAAACCAAGAAAACCAATAGGTTTTTTTTGTCAACAGGGCTGGACAGAAACTCGAGTTATCGCAGCAAACCGTAAGACGTAAGGTGCCCCACTGTGTCTAAGACTCATAACAAACGACGTCATCCCAGTACGGAGTATCTCGTATTCCGTAGCACAGCTCCGTCTGTAGAAGGCCGAAGAAGGACTTGTTTACGGTTCAGGCCCTCTAAGTTGGATTCCTTATCGATTTATCGCCCGAATGCAGACCCACGGTTCAGGCCGCAGCAGCTTTAAGGTTTCTAGGTATGTACGGAGTACTGTACCTTACTACCTAGGCGACCCAAGGACCAGACCTAAGGATGGTTGCATTTATGCGTGCCCAGTATATAATACAGCGCCGGATCTAGTAATCGTCATGACTGCTATCCAGCCCGGCTACGAGGACAACTCTTGAGTCCAGATCCTCTGTAGCAAAAAGAATTTAAACTATGCTGCGCAATGAGTCTACAGACTAGAAGCGATGATCCTCGCAGAACACCGCCGATCCCGTTCGGGGCGCTACCGATATCCGAGTGAAGCCGGTGGGACTCGGGAGTGAGACATCTCACCCCATAGCCTGGAGCTACGATCCTGCTGGAACAGCACTGCCACTATCAAAGACCTGAGCACGATTTGGATCGTGAAATCTTATATCGTTGTAGGCTATCTGACAGTAGGTCGTAGATATTGTTTCGAAGATCGGTTGAGGGCCAGCTACTGATAATCCAGGTCGGTACCTCACCTTGCAATGGGCTCCGGAGTATGGTAACGGAGCCCACTCAACGTGTCTGGAGTCATTGGCTCAGTCGATCGGATTGCGTTGACACTGGGCAGAACAGCGCTGGAGGGATCCGCTGAGCTCTTTTCTACCTCCTCTGTCGTCTTAATGCGCACTTCGTGTAGAGAATACCGTCGTCAATTGGCTGTGTTACGCAGCTTACGCCAGCAGCTGGCTTGGACGCATCAGCATTCAGCCCGCAGCGCTGCTAATTTTAGCGCGGAACCGGACTAGCGCGTGACGTGTTAAACCCTAAATCCCGCCAGTCCTAATCTGGTTACAGCTAGGGTTTAGGGTCTAGGGCTGAATACTAGGTCTTCTGAGGGCTAGGCTGAGGGTTAGGGCTGAGTTTGGTCACTGGGCATCGCTGCCATTAGCTTTCTCTTTTCTCCATTAGGAAAACAGTGTGGCCATCCCTAATCTCAATGACGGTGAGTTTGAAAAGTTACCGAACTGCAGTAGACGATCTTTGCACCTCAAAAATCAGAATGCCGAGGTGCGCACACGCTTGGAGGTGATGATCGGGCATGATGACCTCCTCTGTCAGCAATCTGGCATGAACATCGTCAGGACACGGTAGAGAGAGTGGAGGACGACGAAAATCTGAACAGCTCGCGGTTAACATCGCATATCCGCTAGCGCCGTTGAGAACGACACCCATCGGAATGTCGGGAACTCCAAGGTGACAGTGCTGGATGGGTCACGGCTGTCTTCAAAGGCCAAGTGCCGGTCTTATGCCTATCCGCTTGAGAATGTCTTCCCGAACACCATCAGCTTTGGAAGGGGCTCACCGAGAGCCTTCAACCTTATTAGATGGTCTCGATTCTGAGTTACAGAATTAACGTTTCGCTGATTGTTTTCACATGACGAGCCATGTAACGACGCGCTGCTGGAAAAGCATAGACAGACATCGCCGTTTATCCGGATCACAGGCTGGTCAATTGCTCTGCGTGTGGCACTCCCTCTGTAACCTCATGATGGTCTATTCGGGTTATGTAACAGCACATTATCTCAGATGAAGCATGCAGGTAAGAAACATTATTCCTCTAGCCAAGCATCTGCGCGAGTGGCAAGCTGGACCAGGTCCCCGCATGGCCATTGACGGAATTTAGTCGCACCCCGCATTGCGGGATCGACAATCTTTACTACGCCTGGCGTGTTTGGTCCCTGAGACGAACCATCCTGCCAAGCTACCCCTTCTTCAGCTTAAACAGTCGTCCAATCGTCACTGGCTGTTGAGCAGCATCCCCCGCATCGGCACTTGACTTTAATTTCCCGATGTCCCTTATCTGAGCCAGACATGCGGAGTGTCGGGAGATGAGCGATATCCTCAGACTGACTGACCAGCAAGCAAGAACGATCGATCACTCTGGCGATTTCCCGACACGGGGAGTCTCGCACTTCAGGAACAATGCACCGGCAACTCAACAATGGCATCGCTTCCCAGGAATCGATGCCCAATTCGGGATGGAGATGTCGATCAGATGGTGTATAAAAGGGCAGGATGAATCCAGGGTCCAGGCCATCTGCCATCACTCAGACTCCAACACTCGATCAGCAGCTTCGAAAGTGGTCTTTTTGCTATCATCATGCTTCGACGGGCTCTTCTTCTATCCTCTTCTGCCATCCTTGCTGTCAAAGCACAGCAGGCTGGCACGGCGACTGCGGAGAACCACCCGCCCCTGACATGGCAGGAGTGCACCGCTCCTGGGAGCTGCACAACCCAGAACGGTGCGGTCGTTCTTGATTCGAACTGGCGTTGGGTGCACAATGTCGGGGGCTACACCAACTGCTACACGGGCAACACCTGGAACCCAACGTACTGCCCGGACGACGTCACCTGCGCCGAGAATTGTGCGCTGGACGGCGCGGATTACGAGGGCACCTACGGCGTGACTTCGTCCGGCAGCGAGTTGAGGCTCAATTTTGTCACCGGGTCGAACGTTGGATCTCGTCTCTACCTGTTGCAGGACGACGAGACCTATCAGATCTTCAAGCTCCTGAACCGGGAATTCACCTTTGACGTCGATGTCTCCAATCTCCCGTGCGGATTGAACGGCGCTCTGTACTTTGTTGCCATGGACGCTGACGGCGGCGTGTCCAAGTACCCGAACAACAAGGCTGGTGCCAAGTACGGAACCGGGTATTGCGATTCCCAATGCCCACGGGACCTCAAGTTTATCGACGGCGAGGTATGTACAGCGGCAATCACATCATGTCGCGAACTTCTGCTAACATGTTCGATCTACAGGGAAACGTCGAGGGCTGGCAGCCGTCTTCGAACAACGCCAACACTGGGATTGGCGACCACGGCTCGTGCTGCGCTGAGATGGATGTCTGGGAAGCCAACAGCATCTCCAATGCGGTCACTCCGCACCCATGCGACACGCCAGGACAGACGATGTGCGATGGGGATGACTGCGGTGGCACATACTCTACCAACCGCTATGCGGGAGAGTGTGATCCTGACGGCTGTGACTTCAACCCTTACCGCATGGGCAACACTTCTTTCTACGGGCCTGGCAAGATTATCGACACCACCCAGCCCTTCACTGTTGTGACGCAGTTCCTCACTGATGACGGTACTGACACCGGCACCCTCAGCGAGATCAAGCGCTTCTACATCCAGAACGGCAAAGTCATTCCGCAGCCCAACTCCGACATCGCCGGCGTGACTGGCAACTCGATCACCACCGAGTTCTGCACTGCTCAGAAGCAGGCCTTTGGCGACACTGACGATTTCTCCAAGCACGGTGGACTGGCCAGCATGGGAGCTGCCATGCAGCAGGGCATGGTCCTGGTGATGAGTTTGTGGGGTACGTACAAATTTTCCTTTGCAGTTATTTCCCACCAGAAATACAGAAACTAACTCTTAAATCCAGACGACTATGCCGCACAAATGCTGTGGCTGGATTCCGACTACCCGACCAACGCGTCCGCCACCACGCCTGGTGTTGCCCGAGGAACATGTCCGACGGACTCGGGCGTCCCATCGCAGGTCGAGTCGCAGAGCCCCAACTCGTACGTGACGTACTCGAACATCAAGTTTGGTCCGATCAACTCGACCTTTACCGCTTCATAAACGGGTCTTTCTTACAGGAAGTCTGTTTTAGATGTAAACAGACAGTGAAAGGGAACATTCATATGGAAGAAGAACCACACAAAACTGCAGCAAAGAGAAGAGAAGGGAAAATTAAAGATCTACTTTTGAAAAAAAGGTTGAAACTACGCGCTCGTTTCGTTCTTGAAATCGCCACTCTTGCTTTTTTTTTGTCTTCAATTCAAGTGTACATATTGTTCAGTTCAATCAAGTAAATAAATACACTTGACTTGACGTTCTTACCAATCGCCGTTCAAAGACACAGGCCTTGGCCATCATACGTACCATCAGCAAGTTTCTTCCTTGCCTTGTTAGTTGGATAAATTCAAAACAACACTTTTTTTGTAAAAAAAAAAATAAGAATAATATGAATCTATGAATCTATATATTATTCCTCTCAGATGCTGTGTTGCTGTTCTTCATGAACTGTGTATGTAATTAACCAACTTCCCAACTTAATATCCACTGTAATTGACTAACTAGCCAATATTGATCGATTAATTAGTACTGCATAGTACGTCAAAGAAACTCAAGCGTTAATTTTTTTTAAAAAAAAATGGAAAAAAAAAGGAAGGAAGGAGAGATTATCAATCAGAATCGAATCGAATCCATTCCATTCAATGTGGATGACCAGGACCAGTACCAGGACCAGGACCAAGACTAGCCGATGATCTGATGTTATGTTCGATTCAGCGAGTTGTTAATTGCTCCGAATTTAATCACATCAAGTCACCAATCAATAGTCATGGAAAAATAATTCCCGAGACTACACATACCTTAGGTCTAGCATAGGCATAATCGTACCTATGCATGTACTGTATGTACATTCATACGTCTAGGCAAGGTTGCGTGGACATGTGCTTGGTGCCTATAGAAGTATGTATCCCCCCCACGAATGCACGCGGATCAATTGCCCACGTATTGTGTGGGGGTGGGAGGGACATCGTCAATCAAATCAATCAATTGAATCAACCGCTTAATCTTATTTTGATAGTTTGATACTAGTGGAAGTTAATTCATTTACTACGCAGTCAAGAGTACAGTACGTGTCTACTCCGTAGGCAGTAGTGAGTGTGCAGATGGTACGTGTGGATGGTAGTTCTGTGTATATTTATATCAATTAACTATTTATTATATGGTAGATGTATTTAGTTCGAGGAAATAAGAGTAATAGTTCCGTAGATAACTACAATTAGATAGATCTATTGCGAGATGACATCTTAAGCGCTCAGTCAATTCAAATCTCTACAAAAACCACCGAAATTCCGGCGTCGCAGGCCCATCTCGCAACCGCTCCGTCGGCACATTCCGGGCATCAACCTTGACGCCCGCCCGGGCATCTCGCCGCTTATTGTCGAACCACATGTACAAGCCCAGCAAGCCGGCCAGCAGCGCGCCCGTGCCGCCAAACGCGGCGACCGTCACCAGCGCGGGCATGTACTTGGGCTTGTCCTTGGCGCGGAAAATGTTGCTGCTCACCAGGCCCATCAGGTTAGCCAGCGGCACGCCCAGACTGGTCAGCAGCACGCGCTGGCCCTCGTGCGCGACGTTGTTGTTGTACCAGGTGCTCAGCAGCACCGACGGGGCGGACGTGCCCCAGGTCATCATGAAGGTGGCGTAGTACGCGAGCCGGATCTGTCTCTCGACGTCGTTGATGGCCGCGTAGATCATGAAGCCGCAAAACGTGAGCAGGAAGCCCAGCACGATGAACGGCGACCGCAGCCGCGTCGCGTCCGAGCAGAACGCCAGCACCAGCAGCATCACCGCGCCCGTCACGTTGGGCGCCACCGTGTACAGATTCGTCTTCACCGTCGAGTACCCCAGCCGGGCGACGATCTGCGGCAGGAACAGCGCGACACCTTGCAGCGGCACGCCCAGGCAGATCTCGATGGCCAGGAAGGCGTAGGTGGTGGGCCGCTTCAGGATGGCGAGCGACTCGCGCAGGTTGAACTTCTCGTTGACGACGGCACTCGAATCGACCTGGATGCGGTGGTAGGCGAGGGCCTTCTCGTCCGGGGTGAGGAAGCGCGCCTCCTGCGGACTCTTGGGCAGATACCAGAAGGCGAAGGCGGAGAAGAGGACGGTGCAGGCGCCTTCGATGAGGAAGAGGTAGCGCCAGCCCTGCAGCTTGCGGTCGCGGATCTGGAACACGCCGAAGGCGAGCAGGCCGGAGAAGGCGTTGGCGATGTTGGAGGCGGCGTAGAAGATGGCCAGGCGGCGGGCGAGCTCGCCGCGACGGTAGAAGGTGGTCTGGTAGTAGATGACCAGGGGGAAGAAGGCGGCCTCGGCCATGCCCAGGAACCAGCGCAGCGCGAAGATGCCGGCGAAGTTGACGGCCGCAGCGGACAGCAGCGTGAAGCAGCCGAAGCAGAACATCATGCCGGAGATGACGCGCGCGGGACTGAAGCGCTTGCCCAGCATGGCGAAGGGTGGTGCGAAGAGCACGTAGGGCAGGAAGAAGATGGAGAGCAGCAGGTTGTACTGGTTGTTGGAGAAGTGCAGATCTAATGTAGTCAGTGATTCTGCTTTTTTAATCGAATTTGTTTTCTACTTACCGTCGCTGAGTCCGTCCGTTTCTGCATTTCCCAGATTCCCCTTGTCCAGCGCATTGCACAGATCTGCCTGCGTTAGTGTGGCCTCGAAACAAGCAATCTAGTGGAATAGCATACACATAAAAGCCAGCACAGGCAGAAGACGAAAGTCGAACTTGCGACACAGTGCCCGTTCGGCCTTGTGGTCGATCACCCGCGCGACGTCGCGTAACGGGTCGACGGCGGCGATGCTGCTCTCGACATCGTGGGTTTTTGCCTGGAAGCCGACTTTAGAGTCGTTCGCCTCTGTTGTTGTATGCGTATTCTGGCGTGGATGCTCCATGGTGATCGCAGGAATCAGCCTGAAACTGTTCGACTCGATACCAGACTGGAGTGACGGATCGTCTGCAGGAGGGGAACTGGTTCAAATAGCTGTCAAGCCTGCCATGATAAGCTGGCAGTCGCCCAGACCAGCTAGGAAGCAATATCGTATCACTGGTCGCATGGCTGTTATCTTGCGCGGGCAGATCGCTTATCTGCACATGTTAATTAGCATGGATATGATCAGAAACTGTGGGGAAGCTTGATAAGGTGGCTGGAGATGGCTGCATCGAGAAGTCACTAATTCATCACTACGGGGTATTAGCGTCTGAGCGTAGTAAGACAGGCCTGTTCTTGGCTTGGTAACAGCGTTACAATAGTGGATGGAGATGGATGGAGAGGATTGCGGAGATGGAGATGGAATGCGGGGGTTAGCCGCAAGCAGAAACAAACATCGTCCATTATTCATTATTGGCAATTCTGTTCTAGATTCTGGCCAAGAAGCTTTCGATTGTTTGCTTCCCAGAAGGGATATTCTTCATCTGCCTGTCGTGTCTAGTCAATTATCCATTGTGCAACCCCATAGGTTTTTTTTTCTTCAGCAGTTTGCCTTGTAATCAAAACCAGAATATGCGATATAGAGGCGCAATGCCATCCGAACGTGATTGAGAAAGTTATCCATAAACCCACACGACCTATCAACTGATTCGACTTTTGACGAGGCTGAACAGACTACATTCGTCAGACTTTTCCCCTTGTGATACCTCACCAAACACAGCTCTTCTATACATATTCCGGTTAGCTCCTTTTCTGTGAGGCTATACTGGACAGACAGGGGTATCATTGTCATACTGGTGCAATTCTGCTTTATTGCCCGTATTTCGTCAGCTGAATAAATATGCCCACACTTAATCCACGTGGATTGGTCTGGATCCCTGGTGATGGAGTGTTCAGCACTAAGATGTAGTCAGTATGGTGGAGAGGGAGTGTTGTAGATGGGATATATCTTGGTAACTCCCTCGTATGATATGGATAATAGGGACTTGTCGATGCAGTGGTATAGAAAAGAGAAAGAAAAGGAATAAGAAAGTGAGGACAGTACTGTATGTATGTATGTACATATATGAAGGGTTTTTACGGTTTACGTGAATGTTCTATAGCACTATTAAAAAATAAAGTTTTTTTTTAAAAAAAATATGAAAAAAAAAATTCTCTGATTCAACTAAACTATTCTAACTACAAATTGCAGTACTAATTAAACAATTGCTCCTGCACATATTACTCTTATACGTTTTATCCAGATCTCGACAGACCAGCTGCCAACAAGTCTTCAGACACATACACACGTACACACAAATACATGTATAGCTGGACTTCTGACGCAGGACACCTAGCAAATACTGTCCTTCGGACCCTCCTCCAACCCATCTTCCTCCTCATCCCGGCGGATCCGTAATCGCAGCAGCATCTGTCGCACGATCCGCCGGAACCGCCCATTGTAGTGCCACAGCGCCCACAGGAGCAACGTGGCGATCGTCAATGGGACGGTGATGGCCCAATACAGCCAGAAGGTGTCGGCCACGACCCAGGCGGAGCCGTTGTTGTTGCCGTTGTTGCCGTTGTTGTTGTTGGGGTTGAAGTTGAAGAAGTTCATTCCGAAGAGGCCCTGCGTTCAGCGTTAGATGATGTACACACAGATACAGTACATGTATGTGTATGTGTATGTATGTGTACACTTACTGATACAAACGTCCCTGGCAAATAGACCAAGCTGACGATGGCCACCGTCTTCATCATCGCGTTGTCGGACCGCGAATTCTCCCCTAGCTGGACGGCGACTTGGTGGTTGTGCTGGGAGACGATGTTGAATGCCTGAGAGTGTCAGTCTCGTAAGGGCAAAAAAAAAGTCGACATGCGGGTTTCTCCCACCAGATTAATCTCATTCTGCAGCCGCTCGTTAAGCGAGACAGATCGCGCTTTCAGCGCATGCAACTCCTGCAAGGCCAGGAACAGCTGTTGCCGGACCTGCCGGCCTGGAACTGGACTTCCATTCCCGCTGCCCAGCGCTGGACATTGGTCGTAGAACATGGTGCAGTCGTTCATGATGCTTTCGACAGTGTTTGTCGCGACGGCCAGCGTCTCGTTCGAGTGGATGATGTGTCGACCGATGTCGTGCAGAAGAGGGAAATCCAGTTCGCGCTTCAACGGTGCATTCCGTTGCTGCGAGCGTTTAGCAGGCTGACAAATACAAATTTCATGTCGATGTGATTTTCTGAAGCAAGCTTACCAGTTCAATGTCGCGCACCAGGTCGCGCAGAGCCCAGATGGAGCGATCGTAGAGCTGCTTGGTCTCGTGGACAAAGGCCGCGTGCCACGCGTAGGGATTGTTCGCCGCGATGCTGGGCAGACGAGCCTGTAATCCCCGTTTCAGCTCGTCGGGACAGTTGACGAAGAGGACCAGCGGCCGACGCAGATGGCCTTCGAGACGCAGGCGGATGAAAAGCGCGATCTGCATCCAGTGGTAGGTGATGCGGATGGGGTTGCGGGTGCCCGCGACTTGCTTGATTTTGAAGCAGCTCCACGAGTCTGTGATCAAAATGAGCTAGCTGATCTTGATCGAGCTGGAGTTGACTGAGAGGATGGAGGAAACTGACCGTGTCCGAAAACCCGTCCTGCAGCATCTTCGTGGTACTGACACCCAAACCGGCCGTTCAAGTCCTTCGACACGACGGGCCGGAACTCGGCGGGGAAGAAATGGCGATGTTGTCGAGAAGCGGATTGCCAGCGCTCAAGCGCGGCTGAGGATGCGAAACTGTCTGAATTAGCAGCAGCAGAGAGAGAGGAAATAAGATACATACATGATCGTGGATGCTGAGAAATCCGACGTCTGCCACAGACTGGTATTCATGCCGGTCTCAAAGACCGGTTCCATTCTCCCCTGGAGTTCATGGTCCAGAGTCGATTTGTGGCGTGAATATTTCCCATTTTCTTCGCCGTCAGTCAGCATCGTCCAGCTTTTTAAAAGTGTGGTGATGAGTGCTTCTTACCGTCTTCGCGGATCACTTCCACCGCATCGGTTTCCGATCCCAAGTCTTTCTGAACGGTGTGTCCATTATTATTTCTGTGCGCCATGTTTGACTGCGTACGTATTCTGAGTGCACATGTCGTGTTGGAGAGAGGTGTTTATAAATGATGAACTTGTGAAGGAGCATTGTGCTACAGCATCTCTCATGTGAGACTTTGAGCTGTCAACACCCGATTCGAGGCGCAGCAAGCATCGCGCAGCCTAGCAGCCTCACGAATAGCAATCCTTCCTCCTCGTCTACTGTATCAGCCTCACTGGTGGACAGAAAAAATACAGTACATGTATTATTCATGCCTTGCTGATATGATTGGCTCGTAACTGGAATTTACTACAGTGGAATACGTACGCTGGCGCAGCCCTGCGATGGCCAACGCATACATGCAGTGTACCTTGAGACAGCCGTGCCTGAAAGCAGTCAGAGCCTCAACGGTGTCATCTTGAAACAACTTAAACAAGCTTGTCTGTCGACCGGCCCCACTTGGTGCATTGCATTGCTGTCAGTCAGGCGAGAAGACAGGTGTACGTCCACAATAACCTCGGATGAGAGATATTGCAAGACAGGAAGCTATGACATCAGTTAAGGTACCAAGAGCATTGGATTCGTGAGAGCTGCGCAGCCTGACCTAGCTAGCTAGCTGTCTGTCTGTCTACTATGCACAGCAGGCTGAAATCGATTTTCTGTGACAAACGTTTGAAATAGTCATCCAATTGCTGTTCAACGGTCTTCTCCATAAAACACCAGACCTGCTGCGGCATGGTTAGGGCGAGACAGTTTCGATTATTTTATCTCAGCGGCCAGGGGAGTGAGGTGGCATGAAAATGCTTGCTTTCTCTATCTGCGAGGCAGAGAGAAGCCTTATTTTTATGCTTGTGGGTCATGTTGGCAGGCCAGGCAGCCTATCTAGCCTCAGGCGGTGACTGCCAACATTTCACCGAAATGGCTATGTGTGTCAGTCCTGTATAGAGTATACACCTATGTACTGTACAGTACATTTCTCCGAATGTTTGTATGTGCCTCAGATCTTCCATTCCACACAATATAAAGAAATGAACAAATTCTTTATCCATTCGAGGATATCTGTTTGAAAAGTATATTAATTACACTAATTACATGTAATGTACTAGCACACGAATGCTGTACGTACGGCACACGACGCGGGAGTATCGAATAAGAACAACAAAGAAAAAGATAACAATATCAGTCAAAGCCACGCCTCCTATCCACATTCTCCAGTCGCCGGATCGCGAACTCCTGAACTCCGACAGAAAGGAAAAACAAAAGGAAAGAAAAGAGAGAGAAGAAAAAAGTGATGATTGCTTCTAGTATATATGCTGCGACAGCCACTCCGTCTGCCAATTCTTCGTCCCGTCCGGATTCATAGACCGACAGTACCGCAGCCGGATATGCGGATTGCTGGGCAACAGCTTGATCTGCGCCGTCAGGATGCGCGCAGACTCAGGCACCGTCTCGCCCGGCGACAGATCCTCCGACTCGATCGCGATCAGCCGGTCCAGGATGATGGCCGCGCCGGGCGTCTGCCACATGCCCTCCTGCCGCTGCCACCGGCGCAGCAGCGCCAGCGCTTCCCGCCGGATCGACCAGTTGCGGCACTTGTAGCCGCAGTAGAACAGCGGCGGGATGACCCCCGTCTCGACGGAGAAGGTCGGGATGCCTGCTGCTGCTGCTGCGGCGGCGGCGGCTGACGTCGTTCGAACGCCTCCGCGAAGACAGCCCGGCTCCAGCAGGGCTTCGGCCAGCCGCACGAGTCGGCGGAAGCGCTGCTCGAACGCGTCGAACTGCATCTCGCTTGTCCGGTCGTGGGCCGCGTTCATAATGTACGCCGTTTCGCTCCAGAGCTGGAGCACGATCACGGTTCGGGTCTCTTTGGCGGAGAGGGACAGGGCGTGGTGCTCGAGGAAGATGTTCAGCGCGCGGTTCCACTGCTCGAGCTTGCTGGCCACCTCTGCTCGAACGTCGTCGCCCAGCTGGCGCGCCTGCGGGGACCGACACAGCCGCCGCTGCTCGTTCTGCATGGCGTGTCTGATGAGGCTGAAGAGCAGACTGCTTGCCTGGTCCAGGCTGTCCATGTGCGCGGGGATGTCGATGCTCCCCAAGCTCATGCGGACCGGCTCCTCATCTCCGGCAACAGCGGCGAAGACATCATCGTCGTCCATGCTGGCGAACGTCGACAGGTACAACTCCATGCGGGCGAACAGCTTGACCAAGGTCGAATACGTCGAGCCGGACCCCAGCATGCCGCTCTGCTGCCATTCTCGCAGCAGGCGAACGCCCACATGGTAGTGGGAGTTGGCCGTGATGGCATCGCCCTGGAGGAAGGCGAACGAGATCAAGAGGATGCAGGTCACCAGGGTGGTCTCCATGCGGCGGTTGCCACTCGCCAGCTGGTGCCGCAACAGGGCGATGGCCTTGTTGCATTGCTGCAGGGGGAACGCATCGTCGCGGAGGGTCTTGTCGAAGGCCATGCTCTCGAAATTGCGATGGAGGGCGCCCAGGGCGATGGCGGCGTGTCGGATGGCCGGGTCGACCTCGCTGGCCTGCGGGACGAGGCGGCACCAGAAGTCGTCGTGGAAATAACCGGCGCATTGGACGGCGGTATGCGTGAGAAAGAAGTCGAGGTAGCGGCGCTCGCGATCCGTCAGGTCCCAGGGGTTGGCCGGGATCGAGCTGTGGAGGAGAGGGGTGGCATATGCGTCTACAGGAGGCATATAAGAGGAATCCGATGGTAAGAATGACGACGCTGCCATTGGCGGCGTCCTCCGTTGGACGACAGAGGGAGCATAGGAAGATTCCACAGCAGCAGCAACAGCAGCAGTATTCGTAGAGCGATTCTTGGTTGGCAGCTGCTGGTAGCCATCACACTTGCGGCCGGTGCTGGTGCATCGGAGACCTGTTTCGTCAGCAAGTTCGCAACACTAAGAGGCACAGAGCTTACAGTACGGTCTGGTCTCGTCGCATTTTTTGTGTCGAACCCTAGGAACACTTAGCAAGAGATCGAAACGAACGACAACGACAATCGTACTTGCATGTGATGCAGCCCGTCCGCACCTTGGGCCGGCTGGCACGCGTGCGCTTCTTCACGACGGCGACGTCGGATCCCTGCGACATGGCAGCGAGGCTCTGGTCAGGCAGCTAGCTGGATGAATAGGCACGATGGCAGGATCAACAAAAGAACGCCCGCTCCAGCGAACGCCCGATCGATCTGGAGGACTGCTGGCCTCGTATTTGAGTCCTGCGGCGAGGGCAGGCGGTTGTACAGCGTCGTATAGCCTCAGCGTCCGCCCCCAAGGGGCCCAAGGCACGCAGCCAGTCACGGCGGCCAGGCAGCCAACACGCCGGGCCATGCCTGATTGCTGTGGCAAGAATACAACTGCTTGCGCTTCCTTCGGCAGACGGCAGTTCCTGGCCTGTTGACCCAGCGCGGTGGGGGGAGCCCCCACAGGCAGGAAGGTTAGCAATTAACCATAGTTAAGCTGGCGGATGGCGGAGATGGCTTTAACTTTGTTTTATCTGACGAAGTGATGTCTCTGGACTAATGGCGACGCATCAGCCGGTGGGATATTGCTTGGACGAGCTTCGAGAGCTGCCCCTGAGCCCCCGGGCCCAACGGTGGATCGTCCCAGCCGGGTGGGATAACGGTGGGATGACGAATTCCAGAAGCGCGTGTGGAACTGCTAAACGGGACTTTATCTGGCGAGGTAGCATGCAAAATAGCCAAAGTGCTGACAGGACGAGAATACCAAGCCTCGGGAAAGGAGCGTTGGGATCCATAGTACATGCTACCTCAGCATCGACGAAGTTCGAACGAACCATCCGCCGCATCCTGATACAACCCTATCTTGTACCAGCTGGGAATATGCTCCACACTGGCTAAATGATTTAAATCCTTGGGATTGCGTTGCTGTGGGGCTCAACGCGTTTCATCTCGATCTAGTCGCGCTTGGCTGTGATTATTCTATGCTTATTTATCCCCGAACGCTGTTGTGCCGGGAAGGGATCGACGGCCGCCGATCGCCGGCTTGCTATTTTTATTCTAGCTTATTTCGAGGTATTTGAGATAATGGATGATATGATCACTGCGTCCATGGATCAGAGCAACATTCGCCATCTCATCTTCTACGGCATCACAAGAATGACTAAAGAACAGGCAGAATGCCTTAGAAACTGGCATTAAGATAGTCTTGTTTGACCAGATCATCCTAACAACAATTACATACATGGATTCTTCAACATGAGAATCATCGTCTCGGCAGGTGTATGTACTGTACAACCATCAACGACGAAACAAAGTTGAAACCAACAAAAGCAAAGACCACAACCATGATCATCTGACCACAGGATCACGTTAGTTTTCGGTATAATATTATTATACGGAGTATTAATATGATGAGTTCATCGCCTTTCTTACCGAGGTGTCCGCCCCCACCCCCACTCAGCAAGGACCACACGGGGAGAAGTTAGAACGAAATGCTCTCTGGTCGGAGACGATGAATGGCTCTCGTTAACTTGCTCAGATGATTCTTTTACCGAATTGAGACTAAGATGGAGGCTACGGAGGAAGATGCGTGATTCCTAGTGATCCTTAGATGATGCTACTATAGCCCAACAGAATGTAATTCGATAGAAGGAGTTAGTTAGAAGGTAACACGAACATTCTGGGTGTCTTCCAACGTTTCTGCAGTTGAATTAGGAGCTGGTTGGCTCTGGTCTCTGGCTAAATAGGTAAGATTGATTGATGAAAATATATTGATTCGTTCACCTGAAACACTTACCTAGCTCTGTGCTGTAGAAAGAACCAAAGATAGAAACAATGAATCTCTAACGTTCATTCTGTGATTATTTATTGATTAATTTGAACCTCTCTCTAAGATAAACATTACGTATCTAAAATCTCGTCAATTCCTCTGAGTTCCCTATAAGATTCCGCTACGTTAGTTGGATACATTTGCTATTCCTGCACCCCCTTTCTAAATTCTGTCTGCGTCTGATTATTGGCTGAGATTGAGAATTCCAAATCAAAGAGCGTAGCAGCAATAATTAAATTACAGAAACATCAGTCCGTCTGTCTTCGTATTCTACTTATCCGTAGCTACAGCACTGTCAGCACCTTTATCCATGTCAAAGACGAAACAACAGAATAGTAGTAGCAGGGACATAGATATAAAAGCTGTCAACAGTGATGTTATCTTTCATTTATAAACCTACCACTTTGGAAATATCTTTATTTTCTACAACTAGACTTCGAACACTTTTTCTTGTTTCAAAATGAATGAATGAGTACTAGCTAGATCTCTTAGCAAAAAAATGAAGGAATAATGGAATACGTCTAGGCACTAATACGTGTAACCCTGACCGACTGACTGACTGACTGACTACAGAAATAGAAACTTTCTCGCCAACAGTACCCAAGGTAACAGCCAATGCAGGTGACATCAACTGACCTCTCTCTCCGGCAGATCCTGAAAATATCACCAATTGCTATCTCAGCATTCAGTTTGACCGCGCCATCACATCCGTATCCTTTTGTTCTTCAACTTGGAATAACAACCATTGTAAGGTGTTAAACCTTACAATTGCTGACCTGTCCCTAATGACAACTTGCAAGTCAGGCTACGTAGCCAGCCCGACTGTGCCCCGGAAGATAGACAAACTCCGCGAAAGGAATATCGGCAAGCATGTCCCTCTACCATAGATACATTACGCTTCAATACTGCGCTGTCTGTCCTTCTCGTAATTCAAAGTCCCTAGAGGAACCAACGAGTAGCCTATCAAAGGATAGAGTCGGCGTGCAGGCGTTGAAGACACGGCTAGGAAATCTCAGGTCAAATCAGAAGGAAATCAGCAAGATGTTAGACGACAATCAAGAGGAACTAGACAGCCTGGACGCTCATTATTCCAGTCACATTGTCTTTGAGGAGAGGGACGAGTAGTCTACCTTAGCGACATATTCAGGTATGACGTCAAACGAAAGGCACACTTCCATTATTTTGAAGATGCTGGATTCGTAGCAATGCTCCTAGATACCAAGCAGGATAAGAACTCCGAAAGCGCAGGAGGCGATACTTCTTGATCTCACGGTATAGAACTGGGCACTTAGGGTTAGTCTGTCCAGTGCCTTCAAAGAGCAGTCATGGAAGTGGAACTGCATGACTAAAGCATATGTGATCAAAGTCATCATGATGATCCACTGCTTTATAGCCAGGGCGCTACATATTCTCTGCGTTAACACACAAGTTCGCGAGGAATTATAATCCACTGTCTAGATGAAATGTTAAAACGGTATAAGGTAGGGATGGCTCAAGCTATGTTCCTCGTGTCTGTTGAGCGAGACAAAAGGCTACAGTGTACACTCTGAACCACTACTTTAATGAGAACTTCAGATTGCCCGCTGGAATCAGATGGCAGAACTGCTGAAGAGGAAAGCTCGCAGGGAAGAACAGCATTGCGCAGCTTCTCCTCTAATATTAACCTTATCATCAACCTCAATGCTATTAAAACTGCTACCACAAGCAAGAGCTATTAATATAGAATTCATCCAAGAAAAAAGAAATAAATACACAACATTCTTCAATCTTACTACCAAGTTGCCCAGAAACGATTTTGATTCCTCGACAATGTCTATATACCAACAAGCCGTCGATATCACACTGCCTACCATTTTTCAGCCAGGAATGAGTGAGTAAGTGAGTGAAAAATTTTGCATGCGGAGCATCTCGAAGCAAGCCAAGTAATTATCAAGGAACGTCGCGAGGGACTATTAGTGAAGAAGATCCAGTATTTGGTGGTTGCTATGCAGATCCTGAAACATTGAACTGAACTACATCCATTTTATTTAGGTACTTTTGGTGATTTATCCAACTCAGATCATGATATTACTACTTAAACCTTCCGCAGTCGAGGTGCATTCGAGAAGACTGGGAACACAGCATGCTGGCTATAATCTTGCTGTTGCCGACAGTCGGCTTCGTCCTCATTACAGCAGTAATAGTTGAACCCTAGTATTGGCATCTATGCTTATGCTTGATTGTTTCCATACCATGTCTTGGAATGGAATAATTTGTCTTTTTTTATTTTTTTAAAACAATTATAGTAATAAAAGTATTTTACTTTAGGTTCAGGTGTTAATATTTTACCCCATAAAACACTGAGACGGTTAGCCGGCTGCCAGAAACGGCGACATTCGACGCTGTTTTGCGCGTCGCTCTAACCGCCCGTTCCCGCCACGCCCGGTATCTCTTCCTGCCACGCACCCTCTCCTCCATCATGTGACTCATGGGCTCCCCTGGTGCCTGGCCCAGCCCGCACTTGCTTGCGCGCGACTGCTTCCTCAGGACCCACTGTATCCTCTATCCATCTTAGTCATTCACCATTCATCCATTCATTATTATTATTATTATAATCAGGTTTAACGTCCATACCGAGCCTTTCGGCTATGACAGACCCCGATTCTTGGGCAGAAGCCCCTATTAGTCCCTAATCCCATCTTTGGCCATTCTGAACCTTTTCCTCGCCCCAGGCCGCCTAGTTGCGTAGGGCTTTTGGGCCTTTATAAGCCCTCCTTGTTGCCAGTGTCAGTATGGGTGTC
>NW_013563143.1:0-16529 GCF_000968595.1 Rasamsonia emersonii CBS 393.64
TTCGTCTGCTGCACTACCCGCCTGTGTCCCGGGAGGTCTTCCGCAACAACCCGGGCCAGGTGCGCGCCGGCGAGCACACCGACTACGGCTCCGTCACGCTGCTCTTCCAGGACGCAAGGGGCGGGCTGCAGGTGCGCAGTCCCAAGGGCACGTTTGTCGATGCCGTCCCGATTCCGGACACGGTCGTCGTCAACGCCGGCGATCTGCTGGCTCGCTGGTCTAACGATATCATCAAGAGCACCCGCCATCGCGTCGTCGAGCCGCCGGATGGCAGTGATGAAGAGTCGGGCATGTATCCTGCTCGCTACAGTGTTGCATACTTTTGTAACCCCAACATGGACAGGTTCATCGAGGCGCTGCCGGGCACGTATGGCGAGGGGATCGGAGAGAAGAAGTATGAAGGTATCAATTCGGGCCAGTATCTCGTGCAGCGGTTGACAGCTACCTATTAGAGTAGAAGGATTGCTGTTGAGTGGTTGAAATTGATGTCTTCGTTGTTACATCCCGATATCGATACCCATTGACGTATCTAGCATATATTCCACGCCATCTAAAAAGATTTAAATCTAGTTCTCTTTCTTCCGTCAAGTTCATGATTTATGGCTGACCTACTAATATGTGGACGGCCTCTGACCCAATCTCCCCCCGTCCGTCACCACAATATTCCCATTCAGATATCCTCCTGCCGTTCCTGCCATCCACAGCAGCACGCCCGCAATATCCTCCTCACTGCCAGCCCTGGTCAGAGGGATGGTATCCCGCGGCACCGTGCCGTCCGTGATGCCCTTGTCCGGAATCCCCTGCGACTGGAACAGGCCGTCCGACATCTCCGAGTGATATATGCCCGGCGCGATGCCATTCACGCGGATGTCGTACCCGGCCAGCACCGTCGACAGCGACTTGATCAGCGAGTTGACGCCCGCCTTGGAAAAGTTGTACGCGAACCCCGTTGGGACAGCGCGCAGGAAGCCCGCGATGGAGCTGGTGACGATGATCTGCGGGCGCGGGGGCGACAATACTCCCGGCACCGGCGCAGGGCGTTTCTTGTTGGCCGCGTCCAGCAGTGGCAGGAATGCAACTGCCGTGTAGAACGTACCCGTGATGTTGACGTGCTGGACGTTGGTAAAGTCCTCCATGGGCGTCTGCCAGAGGTGCTCACGCAGTTCGGCCAGCGGCAGC
The DNA here is from genome assembly GCF_000968595.1 of Rasamsonia emersonii CBS 393.64. Classification (NCBI taxonomy): domain Eukaryota; kingdom Fungi; phylum Ascomycota; class Eurotiomycetes; order Eurotiales; family Trichocomaceae; genus Rasamsonia; species Rasamsonia emersonii. Next base: position 1,180 of record NW_013563143.1, read on the forward strand.
TTTGGCGGGCTGTCCTTGCCGGGCGGGTTGCTGCGCGGGCCCAACACGCCGCTGTTGGCGACCAGCAGGTCGATGTGCTCCGTCTGCGAGGCGATGAAGTCGTACGCCTTCTGCAGGGATTCCCTCGACCCGATGTCCCCGACGACGGGGACGATGGTGCCGTTGACGGCGAGCGATGCTGTCTCCTTGAGGTTCTGCTCCCGACGGCCGATGATGAACACTTTGACGGCGCCGTTGGCGTCGAGGGCTAGGGCCATTGTCCGGCCAAGGCCTGAGAATCGTCATCAATCAAAGTCCAACTTAACGAGGAGACTGCAAGGCAGAAATTGAAAGCCGTGCTATTTCACTTACCACTGCCACCGCCAGTAACGACGGCCACCAGGCCCTGCACTGAGAACAGTTTCGAGGCTTCCAGATGGGCCATTGTCGTGGATCAATATATGTACAGCAGTCTTTGGTATTTACAAAATGGGTATAAGATCTAGCAGCTCGTCTTTCTCCGAACGCAGTGATCAGTCGACTCGAAATCTCACGAAAAGAATGAATGGAGGAAGAAATGAATGGGCGAACAAATAGCACCCACTCTGCCTAGTTGATGATTGCGACAATGGACTAGCGACGCGTCAATCGCGGGGTTGGAGAGAAAGAAAGAGGTAAACAGAGCATTCACATTATTATTAATATCGGAGTAATGCCGGGCTCCACTGCTGATTTGTCATCTTGTCTCCGACTACGATGTCCTGTCCAGGAAGGTGCGCAGGTCGCTGGAGGAGGCAGGTGCGATGCAGAGGTGAGGCTGTTGCCTTTCCCACTTTTGGAGTATTTATAGCAATCTCGATGGTCTTACAGTATATCTTCGCAGAATTCTCTTCCCGCCTGCAGACATCATGGATGCTGACAGAGAGACATCTTGCTCGAGGTGAGGTCGTTTCCCCTCTTTCCTTTTTCGGTCATCCTCAGCACCGCATCGTGATTGGTCGATCGACCCAGTCACGTCCCGACCCCGCCGACGGAGATCGAAGATTGCGATGCCAGCTTCACGACTCTTAATGTAGCTATACTTCATTGAATACCCTGCCAATGGAAACAACCTCTGGATTATCGATCTGTGCGATCATTGACAAGGGTGCATTCAGAGTCTTCGGAAATTTATCCCGCCGCCAAGCATCGACGTCATCGCTCCGTCCCTTGGGCCAGCAGAACTCAATTGCTGGAAGCATCGGAATCGCAATTGAGTTTGTTCGATTGCAGAGACTGGGATGGATGCTCCTGTTCTCCTGCGCATGCAGGCTTTTCGGCAACGCGCGGAGAGCTTCAGCCAGCGCTGGGGAGCGTCCGCTCCCGATTGACGTAACTACAAGTCGAAGCTTGATCCCACTCCTCCCCGTCAATTGGCAGAAGCTTGCTAACGCTGTTTCTGGAGCGTCCAGTCTGATCTGATGCTTCTGCCATGATAATTGGAAACCCGCCAACTCTGTCTCTCGATCTCGCCACTCCGTCCACTGTCCATTCGCTTTGGCTGCAGATCAAAGTCAATTCAGCGTCCGACTGCGGAACACCCTGGCCAATTCATCCTGCCCTCCCCAGTGGATGCTAGAAGCGGGTGAGAAATCTGCCTGATGCTGCTTGCCGAATGGGTCTGGCAGGTCGTTTTGTGGGGATTGACAGCTCGTCTGGAGTATTCCTTGTTAAGCAGTTTGCTTTCGTCGGCACACCATATTTCAATTCACTCTTCTCTCCTGGCCGAAGTCGGCATGGTCACGACACGTTGTTCTGACTTCATCCTGCCCGTCCCTTCCGGGAGCTCCTGCAGCTGCACTCCAGACAGCCTGCCGTGTCATCGCTGACGTCTTGCCTTCGCACCACCTGTCTCCAAATGATACTACTGCCGTTTTCATTCGCGTTGTTTGCTGAGATTATGGACTGGTGGCGTCATTCAACTTCGTTGAACTCTGACGAAGCCCGCTGCTTGAAATACTATTTGAGCTATCTGCTCGGCCCTTCTGCTTCCTGCCAAGTTCAGACTGTCAGGTTCCTCAACTTACCCACTTCAATTGAGTCTTGGGAGAGGGTTGCCCATCATGGCCGTAACACGACTGACCTTTCTCTCCTTTCTTGCCTTGATACCTTTCTCCCTGGCAGCTCCCAGAACCAGGATTGCTGCTGCCCCTAGCTCTAGTGAAGCTGCGGGCGGATCTCCCAGCGCTCCCCCCACTCGCAGCCATCCAACGTCGCTCCCACATCTTGTGTACAGCGGCACGCCCACTACGACGGGTGCCCTGACTGCGAGCGCTGTTGGAACCGGCGTCGCCGTCGTACCTCTTCAACCAGCGGCTACAACATACCCAAGTGATGGGCACCTCCATGACGCTCAACCAGCGCCATATGTTCCCGCTGGCGGCATTGGGACCAATGCCACGCCAGTCTACAATGCAAAGAGTGATTTCGACTATGAATCCCTGGTATGTGTTTCATCAATTTGGGAATTGAAGAATGATCCTGACTTTCTAGGCCCTTGCCCTGTACCAAGAATGGATAGAGCTTGATCTCTTCCAGAACGGGCTTGCCACTTTCTCGGTAGCAGATTTCGAGGCTGCTGGCCTGACCGCACAGGACCGCTTCTTGATCGAGTTTATGGCTCAGCAGGAAGTCGGGCATGCCACCATGGTCAGCAATATCCTGGGCCCATCAGCTCCCCAGCAGTGCGACTATAAGTACCCGTTCACGACGGTGCGCGAATTCGTGGATTTCTGCCAGAAGCTCACCCGGTTTGGAGAATCCGGGGTTTACGGCTTCCTTCCACACTTGAATTCCCGCGAGGCCGCTCAGCTGCTGCTCCAGTCCATCACCACGGAGGCTCGCCAGCAGATGATTTTCCGTCAGTTTGACGGCATCTTCCCCATGCCCGTATGGTTCGAGGTCGGCGTTCCCCAGTCCTGGGCGTGGACGCTTCTCGCTCCGTATATCACGTCCTGCCCAGCCAACCAGACAAGACTGGCCTGGCAGAACTTCCCTGCTTTGTGGATTCTGAACCAGCCAAACCCGGCGCGAGTGAATGGCTCAGGGGGTTATAACGAGACTCTCACTGCGGGCATGAACACCCTGAATTCTACTGTCCCCGCTGACAGTGCCTGTGTCAATAGCACTGACGTCTCTTCCTGTTCCCCGGCCATCACCCAGAACCGTACCATCCCGCTTTCCTGGCCAGGTCGCCTGGTGGAATTGGCTTGGGACAGTCCTAACAAGACGGTTGGACCCAACAACAGTTACATCACGTCGACTTCGGCCGGCGCTCCCGCCTATGTCGCTTGGGTCACGCAGCTGAACGTGACCTATTCCAAGTTGAATGTCCTCAACTCGTCTTACGGCACCACGATTCAGCCCAACCTGGAGACCTATCTCGGCGACCCAGCGATCAATGGAACCATGTTTATTGCGATCACCGACGCGGATCCTTACCTGACTCCCTTCAACCTCAGTCTCATTAATCCCCACGTAGTGGCTGGTCCGGCTCTATACCAGGCGGGCTGAACTTGAGGAGAAAGTAGCATAACCAGATGCGTAGGCGGAACGATCTCGGGCACATACATCCAACGGTGGAGTTGACGGTGTTGATTGGTCGATTAGTATCTACCATCATAAAATACTTAACATCTACGAGGATACGAGATTTAAAATGGAAATGGGATTTATATTTTCGATAGTTTAATTTATTCTCCTAGTCAATTTTTCTTTTTCTTTTTTTTTTAAATTAATGAATTATTTTTGCTCATATCAAGAATATATCTTGGGGCATACAGAGCTTAGTGTCGCTCGACGATGCGATTGGCTGCGGTCGATTTCCGCCGAAGCTGCCGACGCGAGGCATCCAACTCCGCGTCTCCAACACCAAGCTCCAACACCACGCGCTTGCACTGACGACCACACCGGAACTCCTCTGCTCAGCAGATGGAACGCGTTTGCTTATTTGTCCAGTTAGAGTAATCCGGACCATGGACCCTCCCAGAAATCGGAAACAGCGACGCGCTGCTGCGGCTGCGGCCTCTTCTTCTACCTCCTCTGCCGATTCGTTCGATCCGTCGTCTATCCCCCTCGCTCATCCTCCGCCTGCGGATTCAAGAGACAAGCGGCAAGGAAAAACACTTATCGAGATTGCCGCAGAACGCCAGAAAGAGCTTCAGGCCTTGGCTGGCAAGAATGGGAAGGGGTCAGCCGCCGCGGAATCGACACTGTTGAACCCCGAATCCACGGAGACCCAATTCGTCCAGATCACCCCGGATGGGAAGGTTTCGCGCTTCAACCCGCCTGACAGTGACGCCTCTTCAGGCCAGCCAGGGTCAGACAGCGCTTCTCAGCAGCGTGACGCCCCTCTGCCACCGCTTGTCGACACCCTCCTCCTTTCGCTCCCTCTGACGACTCTGCACTTCACTCTCGCCTTCCTCGCCGCACATCAGTACCTGGAAAAGATCCCTTTCCGACAACTGGCGCTGGAGTCTATCATAGTTGCATTTCCAGTCCTGACTTTTTGCATCCACCTCGCTCACGGACACATCATTCCCTTTGGAAACCGCTCCAAGGCCAAATCCCAGAAAACGGATCAAACCTCGACGCGCCGCTTTTGGGACAAGCTAATTCCCTCCCTACGAACGATGCTATTTCTTCCGCCGGCCGTGTGCCTGGGCAGTTATCTGATCCAGATCACGAATGACTCCCCATACTATGCGGTCATGAAACGGGCGCCGGCGATCGGCACCCTGTGGGTATGGTGCGTGCTGGAGATGTCAGCGGGCGCGGCAGTGCTGGCCGTTTTGGCGCCTCTTGGTTGGGGAGTCCTGTGGAATGGATACGGAATAATCTAGAGTTTGCCGATTGTTTCGATCTGACCATCGTCCAATACGAGGGGCAAGGCTTTGTCCATTGGTCTCATCAGACTGTGCAAAGCGTATAGAGTAGCCTCTCCAGGGAGTCTGAGATATTCAAAGAATTCATCTTCCTCGAGATCGAGTGCAAAAGGCCTGTTCGTCCTCACTAGTGCGAAACTTCAACTGTTCAAGAGGCACCAGTTGGTTTCTTAACTCAGGCCTATGCCTTACACTTGATTGCAGCCTGGTTTCATTTCCTCATGTAGGTTGTCAGTATTATCCCGTCCTCTACTGAACCTTCCTGCCTCCACCTTTGCCTGCAACTCGATGTCTCACTCAACATCTCACTCGACTTCCTTTCATCTTTCTTTGCCCACCATCGTTTTCTCTACCAAGATCGAAGCTAATATCATTAGAGATCGAGAATAAGCAAGATAAAGAGTCCGAAAAGCTGAAATCCCAGCCTACTTCTACTACCCTCATATACCCATCTCTGCGCAAGACGGAGACTCAGACACAAACACGGACTTTAGATGAGGATTACAGGATGAGCGTTTAGATACGTTACAAGGGAAAATCGCATCAGGGGAAGTGCGTAAAGCTGTGATCGAAGGTTGTGACTATCATGGGACAAAAATAGCACGCTCTAGTTGCTGAATACGACCGACATTTTCATCGAACAAACGAAAAATGGTTGGGGCACAAGGCAGCGTCAATGGGAATGGCATCGCCATCGTGATGCGGTCCGCCACGTTGATGCCCTTCGATGGCCCAGAGGAATTACCAGAGAAGCTGTCGAAGCAGCAGACGACCAAATTTGGAGAACAAGCCAGAACTCTCGGTCAGCAGAGGATGGTCCTGTGGGAGTCAAGATAAATCTATACGTGCTGGATATACTCCGTATGTCACGGGACAGGCAGATTAGGTTAGTCCAGTGTCACCTGCTCCGAGGGAGACACGTGATTGGCAGAGGCGGAGAGCACTTTCCAATCTTGTCAACTACCTACCTAGGCAGGTACACTGCGGAGTACGCAGTGGACATTGTCATTACAATTACAACTACAGTTCATCGATAATGCACTTGCTTGCTGCATCTCCATACAGCTGAAAGACTTCGTATAACAGCTGATAAGACTGAAAGCCCATGGACTTGACGATTCTTCGAAATTTTAACCAGGACTTGAGTGAACTGCAGCACTCCAGCTCGGCATAGAATTCTTCCTCGGTGGATATTCGGGGCCCGTGCAGCGATTGAGTATGAGGATCACCGCCGCCTTCCTTTCTGGCATCCATGGATGCGCTGACGCTCAGATGCAAAGCCACGATCTTGCCGATCACCGCCGTTGCTTACCCGCTCTTCCCAGGCACAACACTCTGGTTGGATCATGTCTACTGACTGCGATCCACGGACTCCCGAATGCAAGATGGACTCCCTCCAGCACTATGCTCCGTATGCTGGGAGTATTCTGGGGTATCAGCGGCGTAGGAACTATCGAATTTCCCCTGCATACGATGAGTGACTCGCCTGCAGGTGTCAGGTTGTGCAGAGTGAGCACTGTATTGGACATCAACCCTGCAGTACTGTCTGTGTTATGCCGGCCGTTCCCACGTTTAATTTCGACCTTATCCACTCACCCAGATGTTTTACTTGTTATGGAATACATTTCATCCCACGGAGTTCTGCGGAGAGGCCAAAGCTATCCGGACGGTCATCTCTCATTTGCTGCAAGAGCAACAAATCTGCAAACCCTTGACTGCCATTTCCCGTGTCTGTGGGCGAGTTCTTGACTACTCTTCTCAACACGGCAGCTCCTCCTTCTCGTATAGCGTGTAAATTCCCATACTGACCTGCCCCATTGCGGTCTTCCTGAGGAAATCTCCCTGTACAGGCGTCACGAGATAAATGGTAAGAACTTGATAGGAGCATTGTACATGGATAAACCTGTGGGTCATTAGAGATCAGGCCTTCTTTTGACTACTCCGTACGTCGATCGACAGTTCGAAGGAGCGGAAATACCTAGCAAGGATGGCGGCTCTTGTCGACGACACTGCCTCTTTTAATTTTACAGCGTTCAGATCTCGCTATAAAGCGATGCCGTCCTCTGCATAATTGTCGAGTTTCCTCAATTCGCTTTGTATCAGCGCCGCCAAAGGGCTGCTTCTCAAGCTAGGCGGAAACGAAAAGCTCCTTGAAGCAACGACAAATCTTTTCCAAAGATGTCGTTGGCTTCGAAGAATCTCCTGGCCTGCGGGCTTTTCTTAGCAGTCGCCCAGCTTGCACAGCCAGTGACTGGTTTAGAACTTACGGTGTCGACGTCTGGCGGCAATAAATCCAGCCCTATCTTGTATGGGTTCATGTTCGAGGTGAGTTTTTGCCAAGCTGGCTGTGAAACCGCCTGCTGGTGGAGAGTTACGATAACCATGTCCACGCTCACTATAGCGTGATTGATTATGTGCTGACACCTGCAGGATATCAACCACTCTGGTGATGGAGGGATCCACAGTCAGCTTCTGCAGAACAACGGCTTCCAGGGTGCAAACCCCGGCTTGACTGCATACGCTCCAATCGGGAATGTGTCGTTGGCCGTGGATACGGAAAACCCTCTCTCGAGCGCGATAACGCGGTCTCTGAAGGTCACTGTCCCGCCCAACGCCTCCGGAAAGGTTGGCTTCTCGAATTCGGGTTACTGGGGTATTCCCGTGAACGAGGCCAACTACACCAACAGCTTCTACATCAAGGGAGACTATAATGGCGACGTCACGCTTCGCCTTGCGGGGGCCAGCAGCGGCAGTCTGTATGCATCGCAAACGATCAGCGTCAAGAGCAACTCGTCCAGCTACACCTATGTCGAGACGCAATATCCAGTGAAGCAGGCTCCTGACGGCAACAACATCTGGGAACTGACCTTTGACGCGTCCAAGGTGGCGGGAAAGTCATTGAATTTTGACCTGATCCAGCTCTACCCACCAACATTCCACGACAGGTGCGATTGCTTGTATTCCTCCAGGATTGTGTCGCTGATGCTGACCTATTTTATAGACCTAATGGCCTCAAACCGGAAATTGCAAATGTTTTGGTTGACATGAAGGGTTCTTTCCTGCGCTTTCCCGGAGGAAACAATCTGTGAGTTGCTTCGGTCTGTATCTGGCGATCCTTGCTGACTTTTGGCCAGCGAAGGATTAACTCCGGCAACGCGCTGGAAGTGGAATGAGACCATTGGGCCTCTGACGAGCCGTCCTGGGCGGCAAGGTAACTGGGGGTATCCCAACACAGATGCACTTGGTAGGCTTTATTTAAAAGTGATCTGTGTATGAAGCATTGCTAAATGCGATGACAGGTCTGAATGAATATTTCTTGTGGATCCAGGACATGGGTTTGACGGCAGTTCTCGGTGTCTGGGATGGACTGACTATCGGAGGGCCGAGCCCTCAAGTTATCACTGGGGACGCTTTGAAGCCCTACATCGACGACGTTTTGAACGAGCTTGAGGTAAGTGCCTCTGGATGATCTTTTTGTTCGGTTTCGCTAACAATTGCAGTATATCCTTGGAGACAAGGATACCACGTACGGCAAGCTTCGTGCTTCTCATGGCTTCCCTGACCCCTGGCCACTCCAATACGTGGAAATCGGCAACGAGGACAACCTCAATGGAGGCGGGCCCTCATATGCAGAGCGCTTCACGGCCTTCCACGACGCAATCAAGGCCAAGTACCCGCATCTGACCATCATTAGCAGCACGGACCAGTACCTCCCAAATCCCAAGCCAAAAGGAATCTGGATGGACTGGCACACGTACTCGCCGGCGGGGGAGCTTGTGAGCATGTTCAACAAGTTCGACAACGTGGACCGGGCTTTCCCGTACTTTGTCGGCGAATATGCCTGCATCTCCCTCGATAACGGGACCGAGCTCGCGCAGCCGATCATGCAGGGGTCTGTGGCGGAAGCTGTCTTTATGATTGGCATGGAAAGGAACAGCGATGTTGTCAAGATGGCTGCCTATGCACCGCTGCTGCAGCAATACGGCGGGTACACATGGAATGTGAGATGCGCAAACGAAAAATCAAGAAGACTGATATATGCAGACTGACTGACTGACATCAGGACCACGTGCCAAACCTGATTATGTTCAACAACAACCCAAACGGCATTGTCCGGAGCACCAGCTACTACGTACAGCAGATGTTCTCAGTGAACCGGGGCAGCACCATTCTGCCAGTGGAATCAGACGGGTCATTTGGACCAGGTACGTACAGACCAACAAACACCAGCCACAGCCAGGGCAGCAGGTCCGCCTCGACTTACTAATTTCAATGACAATGCAGTCTACTACGTCGCCTCCAAAACCTCAGACAACAAGACATACTACGTCAAGTTCGCCAACTACGGCCCTACCCCGCAGCCCGTCACCGTCAACATCCCCAAGACAGAAACCGGGCGACTGACGACGCTGTCCGGCGCCGCTACTGCAGCCAACACCTGGAGCAGCCCTAATGCTGTCACACCCAAGACCAGCAATGTCAGCTCTGCTGATGGTGCGCCAGGAAAGTTTACTATTACTCTGCCTGCGTGGAGTGTTGCTGTGTTGGCTGTGGAGTGAACTGTCGACATGCAGTAACATACTGTAACATGCTGTAACAAGATGAACTGTGTATATATATGAGATATTTCATTTCATTTCCCTTTTCCTTTTTCTTCTCATTCCTTTTTTTTAGATATGTCCTCTTCCATCCATTCTTTATTTTCTTTTCTTTTTCTTTTTTCCCCCATTTCTTTTTTTTTTTTTGGAATATTCCTTTCTTCCTTGTTACTTTTCTCACATCGAATATGGAACATTGTCCTCATCCTCGTCGTCGTTCTCCAATATAGATTAATACCTATATCTCTAGAGTATACTAAATGGAATGGATGAGAAATTACGGGACAAACAAGATTTCCTTTTCCTTTTTCTTTTCTCTTTGTTCCTTGATTGTTGGATTTGTTTGATTGTACATATGTAATGTATTTTACTGTATGTACCGTCCCTACGTAGGTAGAAAAGATAAGAAGATAAGAACAGTAATCAAGAAAGAAAGAAACAATAATCAACATTCATAGTAAAAGTATTCTCGTATTCTGGTACTCTGGTATTGGGGTATATCTGTCTGCGTCATGTCACGTCAATCAATCAGAGTATAAACAAAGGAAAAAAAAGTCAAGGCTAATAATTATCACACACACCGCCGCCCACCGCCAACAAACGCCCGTTTTGACTCCGATTGACCAAAGAAAGAAAACAAAAAAAGAAAGGAAATGAAAGAAAAGGAGCGAAGGGAGAGAAGGAGGAGAGTATTCCGTGTCGTTGAGCTGCAGAGTAGAAAAGAAAAACGTGTTGAAATAATGCAGGATGAAGAAGAGTGAAAATTTCCCCCTCTTTTTTCTTTCTTTCCCTTGTGTTCCTCCCAGATACCACTTTGAAAATAATAAAAACAGTCGAATGAAAAAAAAACTTTTCAGAATGGCCGTAATGTCGTAACATCGTCATCGTAAGGTTGATGATATTAAGATTATTAAGTAGAGATAGGATAGACACATCGCGTAAAGGGTAAAGGTTACTGCATGCTGCCTGGTTCAGGTGCCTCGGCAGTATTGTTCTCGTCTGGTGGTGCGCGACTGCGGGATTCCATCATTGGAGGCTCCGCGGTTAGATCGTCGACGGTCAGTCGTGTCTGTTGCCGGGTGAGCTGCTGACTCTCGTCGTTTCTACCGGATGGCTGCGAACTGTCATTGGTTTTGGAATTCGACTCGAGCCGGAAGCAGTCCATCCGCTCCAATTCCTCGTATTGCGGGAGTGGTGGCAGCGGCGAGCCATTATAATCCTCCATCGCGCAATTCGGGTCGATCGCCGAGTATCCCGGTGGGCTGGCTGGAACATCGTTGTACATGGGCGGCATCTCCTCGTCCCAGCTGATGCCCAGTCCGCTCCGTTCCGTCACGAGCAGGTTGAATTGCATCCTCAGAACACGAGCGGCCCCGGTGGGCGTGATGAGTTTCGTATTCTTGTTCGGACAGAATTCCTCCGCGACAATCAGCTCGATGACCAGGTTGTGCTTCACTTCCAGGCCACCCGGCGTCTCGAGATCACACACGGGCTTGCTTCCTGGCTTGATGCACGCTTCGAATTCCATGTTGATCTCTCCTCCGGCAGTATCGAAATCCGTCTTCCACCCGCTCTTTTCCTCGTTGTGACCGATAATGCGGGTCTCCTGGTGCAGAACGCCCTTGCCCTCACCTCCGATCTTGTGGGCATGTTTCGCGCAGGCAGTCGACACAATCTTCTGGTGTTCTTCGATCCGCCACATCATCTTCCGCAGTCGCCATCGAGTCTGAGATTCTTCGCCCTTTTCCACGATGCCGCTGAGCGTCATCTGCACCGGGAAAGACCCAATGGGGTGAACGACGGAGGGCAACACAACACGACCTGTCAGATTCGTGGGAGGGAAGATGCGCACCGAAGATCGGTCATTGCCCGGCAGGATGGCGCGCTGGATCGTGAGCGGGGTCTTCATGGTAATCTCTTCGCCCGTGGACAAGATAGCTCGAGCGGACAGCGAATACTCAACGGTTCCGAGCGATCCCTGCGCACTTGCGGGGAGGTTGCCAGGGAACAGATAGCTGAATGGGAAGTCGTGGTCGCCGGGCTTCAGGTGGATGGGCTCCGTCAGGAAGTCCCAGTAGCACAGGTCGTTCGTCCGGGTGGAGCAATTGCGGCAGTCTCTGGAAATGGGCTTTTTGGTGGTAATGCTCAATGTGAGATGCATGTCGAACTTATCCAGCGTGATCACTCCCGCCGATTCGGGCACCGCGACGCGGAGGCGCCCCGAGAACAGTGCACCGCTCGAGTTGGCCGGAGTGCCGTAGAAGACGAGAGGGGGTGATTCGATAATCATGTCCAGCTTTGCCCCGGAGGCACGAGAATCCTCCTTGGAGCCCGAACGATCTTTGGAGCGGGATGACCGTCCAAGACTGAGCCGCTTTTCTTTGTTCGGGTGGATGATGTGATCCATGGAGAAGGACAGCCGGCGTTCGGAGGACTCATGGCTGCCATCTGGATGCAGATGCAACGAATTCCTCTTCGAGGAAGCAATCTCGTTGACCGACGAAGTCGAGGAGGAATTCGAGTGCGTCCACGCCGAAGATGGCGACGTAGAGCGAACAAGGCTCGAGAGAAGACGGCCAGGCATGGTGACGGATCGGTTGGTGGGAGAGAAAGGAGAGGAAGAGGGAGGGAGAAAGAGGAGTAGAAAGGGTCGCAGAGGACTAAAGTTGGTCGATTCGAGTGTGAGTTGTCAAGTGGGACGACTGATGAAGACAAGCAAAGACAGCTTTAAGGAGGGGCACCAACCCTCGAGGCCTCTGGTTCAAGGCGCGCTTAATATTCCAGTCAGGAACGCCTGCGTCGGGGACGCTTTATGACGCGGTGCGATGGTGGAACAGCTGCGAAATGGCACAAGAAGGCCAAAACATAATCAACTGCGACGAAGACTTGGAAGGGTGAGCGAGCGCAGTGGAAGTGGCTCCTTCCGAGCGGGTGGTTGAGGTAGAGATGCCAACCCGACGTGGAGTGAATAAATCACGGACTTTGTTCTGGCGGTATTCACCAGTTGTTGACCACAAACAACAGCGCTGGGAAGTTCCTTAAACCACAGAGATGGAGGAGTTTGCAAAAGACCAGATACTGAGGTACATATGTAGCTATGCGCAGATGGCGAGAGCAGGCTCTTTGTATGTTCCATGGAGCATCAGCAAGGATCGATGGGGCGTGAAAACCTTAACTTGGCTTTATCCACTCTGCACGGGAAGTTCCTAGCCAGTGACACAGCTGGCTGTCTAGACGCATTCTTTTTACGATATGTGGCCCTGGAAATGTCCCCATTCCAGCACTTTCTTTTCCAAAAAAAAGAAGTCGAGGTTCTACATCTACGGATGCGGTGGGGCGTTCCAGCCGCGGACGTCACATGTGGAGAAACACCGTTACGCGCTGGTGACAAGACATGACGGTACGGTAATTTCCAGCCCGTGCCTCGCAGCTGATTGGATGGTTCGACGCCGCTTCCGGAAACCATCTGGCCAGAAGAGTTAAGCAGGCAGAATTTTCAAAGAAATTGCTTGACAACAAAGAAGATCAATAGAGTCAACAATGGTGCAATTCAAATTAGCTTTCTCAGGGAGACGATGCGCCGTATTACTGAGCTCAAGAGCCATTTCATGTCGCGTCCTAGCGCTGCATGCACAGATCACAGTGCACAGTCCGGAGTGCTGTCTGTACTCCGGACCATGTGGACAGATGCATGAATCATCATGAAGTCTAGATTGATGGTGGTCTGAGCGAGCATGATGACGCGACATGGCGAGAGAGGCCTGGGGCGGCTAAGCCCAGCCCAAGGAATCAAGGATCGATCTGGATTCTGGAGGCCAGTCAGGCGGGCGCATGCAGCAGCCACGGCGGGAGCAAGCCAGTGGTCGGAGTCTATCAGACTGCAACTTCCATCTCTTTACTCTGATCAGTCACAATTTCATGAAAATTAGACTCGATATTAGTATATGACTCGTAGCAGAAAAATGCGAAATCATTCAGACTACATCGCAACCTGCTCTTCCTCATCCGGTATGTCGTAATTGTCAGCTCATCTTTCGTGCCAGTAGAAGCACGCCATAGGAGTAAGCCGGTCAGCGTGGTCAGCTGCCAGCGATCACGTGGTGCAGCAGACCGCCTTGACGAGTCGAGCGATGCCGCATTGCCGGGGTAATAATACGTGACAGCGGCAATACGCAGCGTGACGGCGCAGCGGCACAGCCCTATTTGGCGATCTCTGGATCCGGCGATGACGCGAGGCGGCGTCCCTGATGAGTGCCAAGGCCGCTCCCCCCTGCAGCCTCCACCTCGAACGGGAAAATTTTTCTTGAAGCGTGACTGTCTCTCCTCGCTGCAACCTGTTTGGGCAAGGCCGCAAATCCCCGGTTCTGGCCTCGCTGCCAGTCTAACGTTGCGCTGTCACCGCATGTACCCCGCATTGTGCAACCCTGCGGGCGCATGGGGCAGGCGTCATACGACGCTTGCAATCTGGCTGCTCCTTTGGTATACAGCTTCTCTCAGCAACAGCACCCCGAGCTCGACGATCAACATTGGTCCGCCGTCACGGTTCTAGGCTTCTCAAGACGATGCGCGGGCATGGTGCCTAGTTGCAGCACCAAGCTGTCTAGGCCAGCAATTGCGGATATCCATTACCTAACAGCATCAAACTTGAGTCCAACTCTGCAGTAGGAGCATGGCCGGGGTCGGCATCAAGCCAGCGTTGTCTGTTCGGCCACGTTCTCCGGTCGGAAGCCTTCCACGCAGGTAGTGCCGTGCCCTAAGGGACCTCTGCCTTGATAGGTGCATCTGATTGGTGCCTTGGTCAGCAATATTAATTAATGTTGACGTTTCCATAACCTGGGCAGTTCCAGGTGGTGATGAATAATATTCTCGCCAATCAGCAGCAGCAGCGAGCACATGTCGAGTCATCCAACATTTCAATCCCAACTGCCTCGTTTCATCTTGTCTAGTCGTACGATATACCACTGGTACCTGCCCAGGTAGGTATCGCCTTCATTCCTATCCATTTCTATGCCCAACTCTTCTGTAACATGCTATCGTACTCCGTATGTGCTAGAATGATGCCACTTAGCTCTGCAACAATAATAGCAGCAAATGGTGTGTGAGGACCCGGCTGGACCTGGTCACTGGATGGACTTGACTATTCGGGAAGGAAGCTTCCAGCAGGTGCTGGAGGAAGTCCAGCAGGTACCCGATCACGGCCCCAGGCACCGCATTTGCATCAGCAGTTCGTCAAGGACCCCCCGGATTGCGAATTGCCAAGGATAGGCGCAGTGATAGCATCTACCTTAATCAAGGTTATCAATCGAGGCGTCAACCATCACCTGCCTTATGTAACCATGACGACAGCACGTCAATACAGTAGAACCTACTACGAGTTGGATTAATTAGGTATTCACTGCGAGTTGGCATTATATGATTATCATACTCTCAGAATATGTATGCTCTGTATGCTGCTCAATTGCAGTAGAGAATAGTATAATGTCCTCTGAGCTTCTAGAAGTAAAGCACAACTACAAAGACTGGTGACACCTAATTCAATAGTTAACGTATTTCCCGGCTGTTTCGATCACCCGGTTGCTCCGATCACTAGAATACCCATACAAAATGCGTCTTTTTGTACGCTCATACCTCAACAAGCTTTAAAGATATTAAAGAGATATTTTATATACTATAATTATAAAGTATTTACAGCATACAGCATTAATTAGAAGTAGTCTACTCTATTATTTACTGGAATAACATAAAATACAGTGTAATTTTATAGTAAATTAAAAATAGGTATCTAAAAAGCAATATATATAATATTAACCTTATATTCTCTTACAAGTAGTTATACCTATATATAATCTGA
>NW_013563142.1:0-30779 GCF_000968595.1 Rasamsonia emersonii CBS 393.64
GAGCTATACCGAAGTATACCACTAGTAGTAAGAAGTCTTACTGACCCCCAGAGTAAGTATCTTAGTAACGGAATAACAAGGTGAAATTGAGCGCGAGTAAGGAAAGACTAGATACATGGCTGGAATTTTCCCTCCTTTTATATCTCCTTCTGAGTGTACCATTTGTATACCTTACAGTGGTATACCATCGAGGTCCTCCAAGGCCTTTTGGTATACCTTTCTTGGTATATCTGGATGGTATACTTATACCATGTCACGTGATCTCCGATGGTATGTCTTTGTGTAGTTTCTGCCTCGCGGGGTAATTGTTTCATCCTGCATCGCTGTGTTGGACAGCGTTGTCTCCGGTTGGTTCATAACACGGTTATTTATTTCTTGACATTTCGAGATATTTTCTTTCAAGGACAGATCAACTGGGGGAATTGCTATATTCATTGCCTTCACGTTTAGGTGTGGAGGAGCGGTCAGCTGGTTACAAGTTTGGTGCCCATCTCACTTGACCCATTTGTGGCACCTTGAACGATGATAGTTGCTTAGGGATTTACACAGTTAGTCTCTGCTCGAGCTAATGGTGGCCCTGGGGATGAATCGATTCGATAGATGGTAGACCCGATGCTAGCGCAGTACATGCATTTCGAATTGGTTTGTACGGAGAAAACTAGAACAACCAAAATTCTCTCATTCATGCTAGCGATATGAAAATCACTACTCAGTAAGTCAATGCTCTAGATGACCTTCTTGTGGTCGGCTGGCCCTCAGAAAACAAAATCCCTTGCGACGATCATTTTTGACCGGGATCTGTCATCGCCCCATGGGGAAATTGTGGGGCATGCGAGGGATCATCAAGCTTTCCTGACAGGGACTTTTTCTTAAGCATTCGCTGACATGGTTGGTCCGGTACATTTTCCCGGACGGAAAATAATCGGGAATTCAGCGGAAATTTCGGCGGTCTGGCTGTTAAGAAGGAATGATTCGGGATTTGCAAACCAAGGTTGCATTCATTACAACTGCGAACAATGCAACCGTATCTTTCCCCATCACGGGGACTCAAGGGATGATTGTTTGAGACGACTGCTAGGAGGCAAGGTTGCATTGAAGAATTGCTCTCATCCAAAAGCACAATACACAGTTAAGTTCGCAGGACTAAAACTTCCTTGGTCTGATAATTGCAATTTGTCAGTAAGCTATGCAGGTTCTGCCCAATCATGGAGTACGTGCCATACATTCCTTAGGATTCGATTATCATTCGCTTGTAAATCTGCACGATGTCTGACGCATACTGCCGTGTGACACCCCCTTCTTTTTAGGTGTCGCCTTTCTCACAAATCTCACATGAGATAGCTTTCCACTGTATTCTGTAACAGCTTTGTACAGGTAGTCTTTAACAGAAACAGGCTGGATAAAGTAGTTTTTTTTTCGCTGTTTCTTGTTAGACATCTCCCCGCACCATTCGATCGCATATGTATATATACTTGAGCTCCAATATGTCGATAGATATTCTTCAGGTGGAGGAGTTCTATCGGATAATACTGCAAGAAAATGGTCTCTACGTAAGAGCCACAACTTGGAAATTATAATTGCAGAGATCTGAGCTATCCGTTACCTGTTTGTTAAAGAAATGTCAGCGTGACAGATTCTGGAGCTGGAAGGCGGGGTGCTTTACAGGAATGGGTCCGGTCCCCGAGATGACCACCGAACCAGTAGATGTATCAGTGACGTTCACTACGACAGTTCCGACAGTGAGCCCACTGACATGAAGCCCATTAAAGCCTGGGGAGAGGCTTTGTGAGCCAAGGAAAGTATTGCCAGACCAAATGCTAATGTTGTACGACTCGATACCGGGGCCAACAAGGACTGCAGCCTGCCAGATGACGGATTTAGCGACATTGAACGGACGTGAGAAGAGATAGTTTTCCTTACTGTCACAAAGTCCTGGGCAGTGTCAATTCCCGATGGATCGCCCAGAGAATCTGCCGAGCAATCAGCGGCAGCGAGCAAGGTATGATGCCAAAAGACACCCTGTGCACTCTTCCCGTTTGTCGGATACATGGTATCAGTGGTCGTGGCCCCTGATTTGTATGCCTTGATGAAGGCAGGAAGAACTTGCTGGTACGCCGTGTGGTCTAAGTCATACGTTAGTGGCAGCCACAAGCTTATACTCTTTAAACAAAACGGGATAAACGAACCGTAATTCTCGGTATACGCGGGGATGTTTGTCCCAGCGATCGGCTCGGGCCAGGAATTGCCCATGTAGTGGCTTTCTCCTGCATCATTCCAGGTCTGCAACTCCACCATGTCAGGCTGCAACTGGAGGACCTGACCGAATCGATATTCCAGATTTTCTTCTCCCCGCCGATACCAGTTGTCAGACGAATCCATATGTTTGAACTGTAGCGGGCTGACACCCATCATGAATGTCTTGTTGGCTGCACGGGCGGCGTTCAGATATGTAATATCATCGGTTGTTGGTACGATAATGTCGCCTTGGTCAGCGAAAGGCCACGAGTTCCAGTTCATTGCTCCGTTCAGGGAGGGGAATTCGTTGAAAAAGTCCGAGGTTACTGTAACATCTTGGAAGGCCGGGACAAAATACACCGGATGACCGGCGGCCTCCATGACGTCGAGGAACTCGACCTTCCACCCATCATTGACCGAGTCCTGGCCAAAAGTGAACGAGCTCGCGCCTCCCTAAACTAGTTAGATTTCTGTATAGGCCTTATATATGCATTTGCGTACATTGAACGTAGATACGAGAGGCAATCCTAAATGACTGGTCAGCATAGAGCAATTGATCAGAGGCTAGAAAGATTCGGCACGCACCGTTGTAGTAATAATATGACGAATTGGTTACGTAAGAAAGGAGGAAATCGGTAAATTGATTAGGATTGCTGAATCCAGTCATGTCGAATGAAAAGCTGGGTTGTTCAGGGAACTGTCTGCCAAAGAACGTATGAAGGAGTCTTACAATAGTTTGAAACCGTATATTGTAGCCCATTTGAACAAAGATTGCACTGTGTCGATCGCCCATGATTCGGTATCGGTGGCTAGTGTGTTTGAGCACGAGATCAAATTCCATATGTTCCCTCGTAAGCTTACCAAGGTTAAGAGCAAATGCATCGACGCCCAGCGCTTGGGCATCGCGGATGTCTTGTTCACAATGTTCATCCGTGATGGTGCCGATCTAATCCATTTTGATTAGAGCAGGCGACAATTTTCTGTATAGCTGGTACAATACCATATAATGGAAAAATCTACATCCAAAATCAGCTTCCGTATACATGACCCAGCATGGATATTCTGGATCGTTGATACTTACACTGGTCTTCCTGTCGGCCCCGATGTTTCACTCGAGGGTGGGCTGGTGGAAGTGGCGGTTGTAGATGGTGGAACTGGGTGGATTTAGTAACAATGAAAATCAAGCCACGAGAAAAGGTTTCTTACCAATCTGGCTCGAAGAAGACGAGGTCGGGACAGTAGTCGTCGAAGTCGCTGGTGAGCCGGAACCGGTTGACATCTAGAATAATGAAATTTCAAATATGAGCCTATTTTTCGGAATAAAAGGTAGTATATTATATATGTCTATATAGTTAACTTTCGTTCCACAGAACTTACCAGCCTTGCTGGTGTTGCGGACGCCGTGCTCGTTGACGCAACACAGGACCCAGCGACTTGACTATCGGCATTATAAACTCCAACGAGGTTCGTCTCGCAGCAGAAGTCGTTTCCATTTAGACCCTGCCACAGAGACCAGCTAGAGTCGGCGCAGGTTGGTGCATTTTCGACCTCACCGCGACAGTCACTGGCTATTTACATAATCAGTTTGGCGAGAGACAGATCGGAGTTATGCAAAGGGTGGTCAGTAGGGTCACTCACCTGTCAAACAGCACGCGGAGACTTGGTCTGTGGCAGCCGGATTGCAGTACAATGTAGAAGGACAACATCCACCGTTGCCGCAAGATACGGTATCAGAAGGGCAGACACTGGATTGCAGTGACCAGCCCTGGCTGATGGCACGTTTCTCAACCGTGCCCAACCGGTCACGATTGTTAACGAAGGCTGCTGATACGACAGAGGCGGCAAAAAGCTTGTAAAGGAAAGGGTTCATTTTCGATTATTTCTATCGATACAAATCTTCAGAATAGACTGGAAGTCCATCTTGATCTCTCTCACTCCGGCGTCGACCTGGGTTTTATGCATGATTTCGACCACTTATTCAACACTCGAACACAGAAGAGTCCTGCAGGCTAGTGATCTCCTCCACACGGTCATCCGGACAGGATGCATAATTGCTGCGTATCTGCCTTTGGTACACTCCCG
Organism: Rasamsonia emersonii CBS 393.64; assembly: GCF_000968595.1. Lineage (NCBI taxonomy): Eukaryota > Fungi > Ascomycota > Eurotiomycetes > Eurotiales > Trichocomaceae > Rasamsonia > Rasamsonia emersonii. Next base: position 4,318 of record NW_013563142.1, read on the forward strand.
TATGATCGGGTAGCCATAGGAAATTCAATGGACTGTAATATTTTGGGGTGGTATGGCAGAAACCTTATCCTCCATGCCCGCGTGTGCTGCAACAGTGGATTCAACGTTGAGTGGATGATCATAACGAATGGTAAATGAGCATCAACAAGTCACATGTGATTCCAGGGAATTTCTGGGGAGAGCCGTAGTCAGAGAGGCGTGGGGTAGCGGGGAACAAATTCCCAGGAGATGCCTCCTTAATTTCCATGCGGGGAAAAGATGGCACTGGTTTCTTGATGACGACAATAAACATGAGAACCACGTGTAGGGGCAAAGTGACATTCTGAAGCAGTATCTTGACTTAGGGTACATGGTCCATACAATCCTGGACGAATCAGAAATTAGTATCCTTTCCTCTCTCATTTGCACTTCAGACTACGCAACCTGCTGGAACATGTGAGACCAGACCTCTGCTGGGTAGCCAGAAAAAGTATAAATAACTTCGGAATTGACCATATGAACAAGTTCTCCCGGGAGAAATTCGAATGCGAATTTGGTGACATTCGTTAGATGATTAACGTAACATGTACTCTACACCGCATGTCGATCTACTAATTATCGAATCACGACTCCAGGCTGGGCACCCTCTCCATTTTCCCGAGTCACCCCAGCTTCGCAGCACTGTGGTCGAATGGGCTGCCGCAGTTATTCCACTGTCCTCCCACTTCGCGAGCTGCTGTCATGAGTATTGGTCGGTCGGCGAGATGGCATCGCTCGTCAGCCTATACATAACTCTGTTTCCCAAGCTGGGGGGCTGGCGAGCACGGCACGAATGCTCCAAACGTGCCCTGATTTCCTGAATCAGGCCAACGTGAGGGGAGGCCTGGCCAAGACTGTCTGAGACGTCATGTGGGGAAGCGTCCTTCTCTGCGCCAGCGGTGCTGCCGACATTATGGTTGCAATAAGAGCCCGAAGATGGTGAAAGCTGCTTCAAATTATGCTTACACGCAACACTAAACAGGTTGGAATCTATTCCCAAATTCAAGGCTGGTCTTCTGCGATATTCCAGCACATACTTGCACAGGGCGCATTACTGCATCTATTTTCTCATGGACCATTCTGACAGGACGACGTTGCACAGTCAAGAGGTAGCGTCAGATGATAAGGTATTATGGAAATGGACAAGTCTTTACAAATGGCATAGAAACATTCCTTTGCCTCTCGTTAGAGGCGCATAATACTATAATTCCGGATCAGGTGTAATAGATTAAAACTAGAAATTGCTATCTTCCTCTGAGACTAGAGGGTGGTACTCTTCTGAGCATTGAAGCCACTTTTGTGATCTCCTGTACCGTCCCCGAAACATACCAAGGAGATGTATGAAACTTGCCACAAGACAGCCTCCAACCAGGATGTATAACTCAAGACGTAAAGGTTCCTCGTCTATCCATCCCGATTTTCTCGCTGGAACGTCAGTGACACCAAGAACCTTGCCTTGCTTGTCCAAAGCCGCGACACGGAAGCGGTTGTTCCTATTGCCTTGCGGGATCGTGATCGTCGACTCAAAGCCTTCTTTTGGAATTCGGTCTGCAACTTCGTACTGTACGCCATTCAATTCCAAGCCGAGTTCTACCTCCAACTGCCATTCTGCAACCTCCGTGGCACCATTCCAGCTCACATAGATCTTGTTGCCGGCCCAACGGGCGGCCGGTCTGGTTAGAGGGTTGCCTACCCAAGGGCCTTTGTATACGCGGTAAGAAACCACGCGCTGAAATGTAAAGTACGCAGATGCGCCAAAATGGACGTCACATAGGAGAGTCCCGTTAATGTCAAACTCACTGAACGCAGCACTCGAACCCCAACCGATGAAAACATTGCCAGCGTCTTCCAGAACCTGCAAATTTCCCTGCGAGCTTGACTTTAATTCTTGCGGGTTAAAGTACTCTGTTTGAAGTGTCGCAAGTCGGGCGGGAATATCTAATTCAATGGCCATTCCACGGCTTTGTCGGGCTGGGTCGAGATGACTGTGTGCGCCGTTGTCGAGGATAGTCAACGTGTTGTTGCCGTGCCAGCGTGCATCATGCTGCCACGAGAAATTAGTAGCTGCGCCACCGGAAAGATCTGTAAATTCGTTGAGATGGCCACCCAGGGTCCATAGCAAAACACCAGTGTTGCTGTCGATGCTGCTGATCGTATGTGTGTTGCGCGCAGAGACAAGGTAGTTGCCCCATGGATCTTTGTCGACGCTATTGATGTGAAAGAAGTCAAACGCAGTCTCTTTGTTATGTCCACGACCGTCGAGTTCCAGAAATGAGCTGTTGATAGGGAAATGCTCCGAGGCGCGCCATTCGAAAATCAGCTCGCCTGTGGCGATATCGATCTCCTGGAAGACCCCGTCAAAGATCCAGCCTGACTCCGGTCCGCCTATGGACGACAGATCTGCAGGGACGGGATCATATATCGTCACGAGTGCGGTATCGTTCTCGGTAATCTTGAACTCATGTAGGTCGCCATCGAAGTCACCCACGGCGGAGACTACATAACGTTCCGTGTAGGACGAATCAAGCTAGTGACATGACTTTTAGCCATCTCTCCTCGCAAGATAACAATAATGGTTTTTTTGTAGAATTAATGTGATGATATTACCATATGCCAGGATCCCCGTCCATGACCTCCCGCTGCGTTACCGGTCCAGTATGTCAAATAATCGCGGCCTTGATACCGTTGGACGCGGAAGTCCTGAGTCACCTCATGGATCTCTTTCATCCAGACCAGATTGCCGTTGCTGTCCAAAATCATAGGGCCTGGGTGTGATATCGAGTCACCCCGCGGGGCGAGGAAGATAAATCCTGTCTCACATCGAGGATCCCACTGTAGAATATCTACAAGTGGCGACTCGTAATCGAATGACACATAGCTCTTTGTACGATAAAAGCCGTACAGGCCGAGGTCAAACCACCCTAGGTCCCAGCGGAAGCGGAGCTTCGCGATGACGAAGACGTACAGAAGAGATGATACGCCAATGGTGGAAATCACGGCAATGGAGAGCAAAATAATTCTGCGCAATGCTCTCCTTGGACGACGCAGACTCGTGTTGCGGCTACCGGCGACTGAAGCATGCCAGAGAGGGGCCATCGACACTGGTTGCGCTGAAGTCGCCAGGCTGACAGGCCTCTACCTCAGAGCTCCAGAAGAGAAACGAGCAGAGGGCATGCCTTGGTGATAAAGAGGACGTCGATCATGGTCTCTTTCCTATTTTTGTATTCCTCGGTTTAATCTTCCCGTCGCTTGCGCGTCTCTGGGGACACTGTTCCAGACATGGTAAACCTCTCAACCAAGACGGCACAAAGTTCTAGTCAGCAAAAGGGCGTGTTATAATAAGAAGCGCCAACTGCAGCTTCCTGGCATGTTCCAACGATTAAGAGAGACATTGATGATGCTGCTTGTCGAATGACACTATGCTAAGGCACATCTCTGACATTGTAACCGAGGCGTTCAAATCGCGCCTTGGCATCAAATGATATGACCTTGACTCGTCCAAGAATCATTCTGCCAGACAGCGAAACACGTGGATAGGGAGATGCTTAGCTCACAGAACAGCTAGAGCGGGTCTGATGTTGTTGCTGCCACCCTGACAGGGCAGGACAGCGCACGGGGACCGGAGCGTCGTCGTCAGCTTCAACTATATACCCCGTGGAGACACGTAGAGATTTTCGCAAATCAGAACCTGCAGAGCGGGTAGACAGCGCTTTCTCGCTCGCTTATTGGGTTCCTACCGATCGACGGAACAGAATAAAGAACGCAGTCAGTTTTTTAAACCGTCCTGCGAACAGAAGGAAAATAGCAACAACGCATTCTTTGACATGCATTGTAGGGACTGCATTGCGCATTCTAGGAGCAATTCTAATGCAATATCCAATGAGGATGTCAGGAACAAAATGCCAGATAAATCACTATGATTGAGGCGCCTGATTGGATTGTTCTTGTCCAGATAACAGCCAATCGTTGAATGCTATCGAAGATCTGTCAAACTAGCCAAACACACAGGTCACGTGAAATAAATTTGTTCACGTGACTCGCAGAATACCGCGGAAATCGGGATTACCTGGATCGCGTGTCACATGATCTCGGGGACTCCTACTTTCGGGCCCGACTTGAAGTCATGAACCCGGCCCGACTCCGGAACCGTGAATGCATACCCGTCGTGGAATCTGACACCATTTCGCAACACCGTTGCGTGAGAGGATATTCCGACTATCATGGATATTGTGGAGGCGAAAAATTATCTAGCGGGACAATTCGCTCTTATGTGGGTCTTTAGAATTCGATTTTTGACGCCCAATGCCCAATAAATAGCGACGTGCACTGTTTAAAAACATATTGCAGGGAAAGGGAAAAGAGCGAGACGTATACGATGTGCCTATACAACAAGACAGCTCGAAATATTATATCCGAGTATTTGTAAAGATATTACTGCGGGTTGGTGGTGAACCTACAGAATGTGTTCGGGAAACTCTCAGGATGATATATTCATTTCACAGATATATATTTCTGAGAAGCCGGACATAGAGTCAACAGACCGGACTCGACGAAAAATTGGTAACGGCGGTGATCGAAAAAATGCGGTTTGTCCACCTGGGTCATTCATAATTACCCATAGATAGACTTTTTATCATTATCGATACGGAGTTCATTGCAACTGGGGACAACCTATGTTCACATTCCCGGGAAGCGCAGTCGGCAAAAAGCCAATTCAAGTGTCTCGTGATTAGTGGCTTACCATTTTAGCTATTCACCAAGTTATGTTTCGTGTGATTATTGTCAGTTATCTATCGATGGGCCCGGGTCGCTCTGGGGTCCAGATTTCGGAGCATGTCCGTGTCTGAGGTATATGACCTGTTCTCCGCCACAATGCACTCCAACGTTGTGAGGATGGCGAGACCACGAATGGGGAAGTCCAAGGCGTTCGAAAACTACCCCAATTGCACCTTGTGATAGTGCTTAATAAGAATTGTTCAAATTCCCGATTTCATTGTGGGTAGGTCCTCTGCGTTGATGGAAGAAGAAAAAAAGGAATTATCACGAGAAAAAATGTGGACATGAGACTTGGGCACCGTCACTTGAGGCTTGAGACTAGGGATGGATTAGACTACTCCGTAGACAAGCCCTGATCGGCAGATTCGAGATCAGCGCCTACGGAATGATGCAATGACGCTCAGTTATGAGAAACAGGTACTAGCCAGGGGATAACCTTGTCAGTATCCCGAACGAAAATCTGCCTGATCCACCTCGTGCTAACTCTGTAAGGTTAGGGAATGCTCAAAATCAAATCTTCAAAACCCCTTCTGAGTGAAGATATGCTGATTTAGCGTCTATCTGGCGATTTACTACTCCGAATCGGGTTTTGTCTATCACAGATACGTCTGCGATCGCTGCATTTATCCATTACAGCTCCTACTGTCCTTGCCCACATCGATCGAGAATCTTACAAAAATTCCCCTCACCATCGTGGAGTTCCGTCGAACCGGATAGCCGGTAAAATATCAGCCAGTAAGAGGTATCAGAGAGCACGCGTCTAGGATGGCCGTTGACGCCAATGATGGGCGTCTCAATGAACAACGCTGTGAGAGATCAGCGTGGAGCCTTTGCAGGACCATGTCTCCAGTACCGCTGGAAATTTCACTCCCCGAGCCATCTACGCAAAGGAGCCAGGCCAGACTGATAACCATCATTACGAATTTGCCTTACAAACGATTTTATCCTGGTCTCGTCAGGGGATTTCCCATCTGAGATTCGGCGCTTAAACGGTAAAGCTGCAGGCTGAAAATATGCCGCAGCGACTTCGGAAACTGCCCTGCGATGCAGCATCCTATATGAACTGGTTCTATCCCTCTTCCCTTAGCCCGAAACGAAGACGCAGTCATTGAGACATCTTGGCTGTTTGTCTGCATTACTTCCTGCTCGGGTCAGCTTCCCGCTATTGCTCTGGACATTGATCAACTAGAGCTGGAAGGATCTCACCCTCCCTGATCCGCAATCAGTATCCATTTTAGGTCGAGTGCCTGAACGCCAATCAAGCATCATGGCAAGCCAGGTTGTCAACTTTACTGTACCCCTCGACCAGGCGTTTGGGTATGGCATAGTTGTTGGTCTCGGTTTTGCTTTCGCCTTCTTGATGATGGCTACTACTTGGGCTTTAAAACGGTAGGTCCATGTGGGAAGCAAGGCAAGAAAAAGACATACTCACTTCCGTACACTTTTTCTTGTTCCAATTGCAGCTTTTAAAAAAATTCATGTATACGCTTTTTCTCGCCGACTAGTGCTGACCTGCTGCTTCAACCAGATACCAGAATGAAATCCAGACGTCCGAAATGTTTTCAACGGCAGGACGGTCAGTCAGGTCAGGCCTGGTGGCAGCCGCTGTGGTGAGCAGTTGGACGTGGCCTGCGACCTTACTTCAATCATCGACTGTCGCTTATGAATATGGGGTTGCTGGTCCCTTCTACTACGCCGCAGGTTTGTCATCCCTGTATTAACATAAGCAGCAATTGACTCTTAAGCATAGGTGCCGGTGTCCAGATTATTCTTTTTGCAACAATTGCTATCGAGCTGAAAAGGCGCGCCCCCAATGCACACACCTTTCTTGAGGCCCTCCGCGCTCGCTATGGTCCAATTACCCATTGCGTCTTTATCGTGTTTTGTCTCATGACGAACATCCTCGTTACGGCCAATATACTTACTGGATGCTCTGCCGTTATATCTGCTCTTACTGGGATGCATACCGTGGCGGTCTGCTATTTGCTTCCCATTGGTGTCGTTCTCTACACGGTCTTTGGCGGCATCAAGGCGACTTTCGTTACAGATTATCTGCATACTATCGCTGTTGTGACCATCATCTTCATCTTCGCATTTAATCAGTATGCAGTTGGTGACAAGGGCAAACTTGGGTCTCCAGGAAAAGTCTACGATCTCTTAACTACGGCGGCGAAGGTCCATCCGATTGAGGGGAATTCTCAGGGGAGCTATCTGACGCTGAGGTCACATGAAGGAGGCATATTCTTCGTTATCAATCTTATTGGAAATTTTGGCACTGTCTTTCTGGATAACGGATACTATAATAAAGCCATCGCTGCGAGTCCCGTGCATGCCTTTCCCGGGTATGTTATAGGAGGACTTTGCTGGTTTGCAATTCCATGGCTTTGCTCTACGACCATGGGGCTTGGAGCAGTTGCGTTGCAGGGCTCTGACAAGGTGCTGAGTGCTACAGACGTTACTGCTGGCCTTGCCCTGCCATTTGCGGCTGTCGAATTGCTAGGCTACAGTGGTGCTGTGGCAACCTTGATCGTCGTCTTTATGGCCGTGACTTCAGCGTTTTCAGCGCAGCTGATTGCAGTGTCCTCTGTGTTCTTTTCGCTGCTGCCATGGCCAGCTTTGCGACTGGTCTCTACTATGCAGGTATCGGCATGGGCTACCTTTATCTACTGATGGGAGTCATCATTTCCTCTGCTGTCATTCCCGGGGCCCTGAGTCTGCTTTGGAAACAACAAAATTGGATTGCTGCTGCTGCTTCGCCTCCCCTTGGTTTGAGCGTTGCCCTCATCGCGTGGCTGGTCACCACCAAGTCCCTATATGGTGAACTTACCGTTACCAGCACCGGAGAGATCTACCCTATGCTTGCGGGTAACGTGGCAGCTTTGCTTAGTCCAGTCGTTTTCTCTGCGATTCTCACCTATGTCTTCGGCCCGCAGAACTACAATTATGAAAGCATGCGCGCCATTCGAAAAGTCGATGACTCGGATTTCGCGGACGCAGCACACGTGGATCTTGAGCTCATTCCTGGTGAGATCACTAGCCCTTCGTCAGAAGATATGACCGCGGAAGAAGAGCGGAAACTCGCAAGAGCCGCGATATATGCCCGTTTATTAACGGTCTTCCTGGCATTCGCATACCTGATCGTCTGGCCGATGCCGATGTATGGCACCGGCTATGTTTTCAGCAAGCGATTCTTCACGGGATGGGTGGTTGTGGGTATTATCTGGCTCTTCATCACCTCTTTTGGTGTGATCATTTACCCGCTTTACGAGGGTCGTGACTCTATCGCGCATGTAGTCCGGCAAATGTTCCTCGACATTACTGGCAGGAGGAAGCCTGGAAAGGCTGTCTTCTATAACCATGGGACGGATGTCCACGATCAGAGCTCTTCAACCGGGGCGGCAACGCCCACAGAGAAGTTTGGAGAGAAAAGCTAGAGCTCATCAGCAAACGCGCATGACAATTGTGTCTAATTCCGCAGATCAGAAGGATGAAGAGCGGGTGTCACTTACAATTAGTGTGGCTAGTCTAGACGAAGTTTCAGTTAGAGGCGATAGAATTGTCCTGTATAGACTTGCGCGAACAGTAACGTACACCGATATTAGACAAAGTCGATGTTTTTGACTGAAACTCTCCCCAACAACCACGTGTAGGCCATCATGCAAGTAGATGGAAATAGCTTCGTCTTTTTTTCTGGGCTACTCTGGCCTTCCCTCACATTTAGAGATTTGTATGTATCTGGCTGACAGTTAAAAGAAAGATCTAGTAATACCAGTCGCATTTTGAGTATTCCAAAGCCGAAAAAAAAACAAGAGATAGCATGTCAATCCGCTTTTGAAACACGGAAGCACAATTTGAGCATTTTCTCGCTGCCTTACATCACATACAGCAATGCTAATCCCGTGAAGCAACAGGTCTTGTCCTCGTAAATCTTTTGCTTTTCTCCGCCATCAAAGCTACAACGCCAAATAGATCCACCAAGGTCCGAAACATAGATATGCTTCGCCATGGGATCCACCTTGACGCCAATCGCTTCGTCGAAATTTTGTGCGATGATCTTGTGTTTTATGGGACCAGGTTTCAGAAGAGTAGCATTGCCAGAGGCATCCAAATCGACCTTATTTAAGGTATTACCGAATGGAAACTCGCCTCTATCGGTCCAGAAAAGGATTCCACTGTCTTCATCGATTTCCAGGTGAACAGGTTCGGGAAGATTGTCGAGGAGGCATTGAATATCGGCTCTATTTCCGACATCGCCTGGAGGAGTCATGATCTTTGCGCTGAATATACGACCTCTTCCCCCTTTTGATGGTCCTTTTTGAGTCCAGTAGAATCTGCCATGCTGCTGAGACACGGCAACTCCGACGCACCATTTGGTTTGGTCATCTTTCTCGATGTGCCAATCACCGGCTTTCACAAGTACTGTAAGGTTGCTCCCGTCAAGGTCGCATCTGAAGATGCGCAACCCTTCTCGATCCGCAATATAGATTTTATTTGCCAGCTGATCAATCACCAGCTGCTTCGGAGTGTGTACGCTTCCTACGGGAAGTATCGTTCTCAAGTCTCTGCCATCGGTGTCGCAGGACATAACGCTTCCATCGTTACGATTCGGGAAACCCATGTTTGTCCAGTAGATTCGACCGTTGGCCTTGCAGTAATCAATGCCGTCGACACCAATCAGGCCTGCCTTTTCGACAATTGGCTGAACAGACATGCGATCCTGATCAAGCTGGAGGATTCGACCAGCGGAAAAAATGTCTTGAGTGATGTTCTCTGGTAATGGCTGCGAGAGGCCATTGTCAAGAGCGAGAATATTGGGTTTGGTAGATGATGGCTGCGATGCCACAAAGCTCCTGGCCATATCCTGCAGAATAAAGGCTAAATGTTTTCTGACTTTTCCGTATTTGATGAGAATAAGCGTAATCCCTATAGAAACGTTGACGACTATCTTTCATTTTGTGAAGTCTTCAAGAGTGTTTATCCGGCAAGTCCGAAGCATATCTAAACTCTGATGTCATTCTGTTTTCCACCGTACGGAAGAGAAATATTATCTCAGAGCATCTTCCGACGTAGAAGACAACTATGAATATTAGCCTGATCGCTCATAAAATTTTATTAGTTGTAAGTCGCACAAATGAGATTGTCTATTGTAGCATGCTTACAGCCAGCGAGATATATATAGCTGGTGCACGTGGCTATTGTAACATCATAGCAAGGTCCCAGAACTGACACGAAGAAGAAACCTTAATGTCGACCTGGACATGAGCATATAGACAGAGCTACAGGTACGGAGACATGCCACACTTAATAAGAAAACTGAAGATCATGTTCCGGAATCTCATCTTCTCAAATTATTCACAAAGGCAGGGATACTTCAAATTCGTAACCCATCAATTTAGTCCGTCCGCAATTCTGGAATTCGATTATTTTTAAGACGGGTATATCTGTGCATGATTTGTAGTAATAAAAATCGAGTAGAAATCGTATTTCTATTAAATTGACATGTCAAAGAAAATTTGTCTTCACATTCCATCCTGCTACATGCCACGTTCCACGCCTGGGCCTTGCTACTTCTACCTGATTTTGTGACTGACTTGCTGAACAAACAAAGATATTTCGCCCATAGATTTGAGAAAAATCAAATACGCTTTGACCCGCGGAGATGCGCGCTCCAACAGTCCGAGATAACGCCGACAGGGGAAGTAACCCTGTATTCGATCCCCAAGGGAATTGTGCACATCTTACGTATTTGACCATGCTACATCCGCAAATACAATTAGTTTTGGTTACATGAATCCACTCAGCAGACAGATGCGGAGTACTCTAGGAAGGCCCGGAAGTTACAGAGTAGTAGTATTCTCCGTTTACGTCGTCCTTAACCAGTGGTGACTAACGACCAGCAGAAAGTAGTAGGATGTGCTGGAGATATCGGAAAATTAGCAAAAACTCTACCATCTTAAGTAATCTAAATGATTTCTCGACTCTCGAATTTTTCAACGTCCGTTCGTGTCTGTATAGTTGTACCGTATACATTTGCTCAGATGTAGACGCCGCTACATATAAGCTGCGAACTTCAAAAATCCGCGACCAATGATGCGATTTACAATTTCTGAAAAAACAATATTAAACATGATAAATAGGAAACGAAGTGCTGTCATGGCTGCGGGAAAAAGGTCTGATAGGATGCCGGATGCGGCAAAGATGCGGAGTCGTGACATCAACACCAATCCGCTGTCAATTATCCAACTCGGACCACTCATTATATATGAAAATGCGATACCCTTGGTCAAGATGAGGCGTTGCTCGTGTTTCCCCGAACTGCTAATATATCGGTCGCCCAGAGCTGAAATTTTATAAAGTCAGACAACTTCAGCGTTGAACTCTGGGCTGGCCGCCTTTTCAACTCTTGGCCTTAGTTATCCCTAATCGACATGGCGTCAAACGAGAAAGAGAAGGTGGTCATCGTGGGTAGTGGCTGGGCAGGCTACACTCTGGCCTACGGCCTCGACCACAGGAAGTACGACATGACGGTCATTTCCCCGGAGAATTCCTTCGCTGTCACTCCTTTGCTTGCCAGCGCAGCCTGTGGACTGTTTGATTGTCGTCTGGCCCATGAGCCAATTCGACGCAAGGACCTCCACGCCAAATATATGAAGGCCTACGTGACCGACATCGATTTCAAAAACCAGATCGTGTTCTGTCGACCGGCATTCGAACAGCTGAAAAATGAGCGACTAGAAGTCCCTTACGACAAAGTCATCATCGCTCCAGGTTGCACTACCAATACTTTTGGCGTACCTGGCGTGGAGAAACACGCTATATTCGTGAAGAACGTGGCCGATGCCAACATTGTCCGCAGTCGGCTCAACGATAACCTGGAGATGGCCTCGCTTCCTTGCACTCCGGAGGCAAAACAGAGGCAGTTGTTGCACGTTGTCATTGTCGGTGGCGGTCCCACCGGTATCGAGATGGCGGCCGAATTGACAGACCTCTTTGACGGGGATCTGGGGGCGCTTTACCCAGACCTAAAGGGCAAAACCTCAGTGGCTGTCCATGATGTCGCGCCTCAGATCTTGTCTCCTTTTGACCGCAGGCTTCAGGAATATGCCACCCAGACGCTGCGCAGCCACAAGGTCGAGATCAAGGTCAATTCGCACATTACAAATGTGACGGCCGACACTATCGAGACAAGGGAGGACGGCGTGATCGGATACGGCATTCTCATCTGGGCCACCGGAAACAAGGCCAGACCGCTGGTCGAAGATCTGAAGACGTTGAAGTCTGATCACGGTCTGAAGCGAATTCTCACAAACGACAATCTCCAAGTTCTGGCCCCGGACGGCACCGTGATCCCCAATGCGTATGCCTTGGGCGATGCTGCCGATATCGAGGGGGGCAGCCTGCCGACCACCGCTGAAGTGGCCGTCCAAAAGGCGGATTATCTGGTGAAACATCTGAATTCAGGGACCTTTACGAGGCCGTTTAAGTACCAGCAAAGGGCACTGGTGACCTACACAGGCCGCAGGGACGGCGTCATAGGAGGGAAGCACGACTACACGGGCTATGGTGCTTGGCTGAGCTGGAGGTCTGGAAACTTCTTCTGGACTCGCTCGTGGCGTCGTAGGATCCTGATGTGCTTTGCATGGCTCATGGACTGGATCGACGGTCGTGAGATTATTCGCAACTGAAGACATGTAACTAGAACCTGGCTCTGGATATATGGTTTTTCTTCGGAACTTGGTCAGGCTGGGAAAGAGAAAATGTGACTGGTTTGTAATATAACATGGACCTAGCACGGTCTATAGGCTAATATCAGACAAATTGCCTTTTCGCTGTTCCTTAGGCAGTCTCAAGATGTTCGGTATCGCCTCGGAGCTCTTCCTTTGCTCTCATTTGATCTAGAACGGCGGCCGCTGTACTGGTCGACGCCCCTCCACCAATCTTTGCTTCTTCACCATCAAAGTACTTGGCGATTTCTTCAAGAGGAGTATTCTGCGTAGAGTCAATAGCATGTTATATTGCGTATAACTCTACCAACTTACCTTTGTCTCAACCCACAGAAAATATACGACGACGAATATCACTGTCAGAAAGACATCGTAGAACTGTCAAGCGTCATTGATTAGATTTCTCATATCCACCATGTCCGGAGATCGTGTGTTAATAAGGACACTTACAATGTAAAACTTCCATCCGGCATTTTCAACGCCAACAGGATTGATGTATTGATTCAAAACTAGGATTCTCATATTAGACATGTATTTGGAAGGGCGATCACAAACTTACGTGAGCTGCTGACTCCGAAGAAGGTCACACTGAGACCCTTGGCTCGGATCTCGTACGGTAGAATCTCGATCGGATAAGCAATGACAAGCCCTTGCCTGGGAGGAGTGTCAGAACCGCATGTCAGTGTGTTCCATAGGCTCCTACCATCCGCAATTAAACGCTGTATAAAAGAGGAATATCATCACGATGACGCCCTTTGCATCTCCAGCGTTCCCAGTAATGTTGTATCTCGCCGAGAGGGCAGTCCAGATGGCGAAGAAAACAATCATCGATCCGGTGCTGCCAAGGACCATGGGCCGACGGCCGAAACGATCAATGTTGAAAGAAGCCCACATGGCGACGATAAAGTTCCAGATCTGCAAGCCGCCATTCAGTCCGGCCTGTTCCGAACTGGATGTAATGCCAATTGTTTCGAGGACAGGAACCAAATAGTAGGACACGAGTCCGTTGCCGCACCACTGTGAGAAAAATCCCTGCAGGTAACAGATCAATGTCCGCTTGCGGTTTCCCGGAGTGGAAATGAGGTCCATCCAGCTGATACGGCTGGCGAATTCCTTCTCCAGAGCGAGCGTCTCTTTGATCTCGACAAAACTTGCTTGCACGTAATCTGTCATTTCACCATTTCCGTGGTATTTCTTTAGGATAGAGAGCGCCTCTTCATGTCGATCGTTTGCAATCAGGAATCGTGGTGACTGGAAATTATCCTCAGGGTATGTTCTTAATATCTAGCTTGTAAATGTCAGCGGCTCACCTCTGGAAGAAGCCATATGAGAGCAATTTGTATAACCGCTGGGAAGGCTTGCAGCAGCGAAGGGATGCGCCAGGCCCAGTCGCTGTTTATGTTGATGGTCCTGGAAAAGAAAACGATAAGCCTCAGGATCTTACACTGGTTTGCTGCAACCTACCCAAATGTCACCCATGCCGCAACAATGGAGCCAAAGTACCAGGTCGAGTTATAGATGGCCGTCAATCTCGCTCGATGCTGAGTGTGTGCAAGCTCTGTTACCATCAGTGGTGCGCTTCCATGATCGATCATGACTGTGATAATGTGAGTTTCTCTGTTTCGCGAAGCGGTCGAATGGATTCATGCATACCACCAAATCCGATGATAAACCGAGCTCCGACGAACATGCCAACTACACACCAGTTTGATCAGCATACTGCCTGCGTATCGCAGCTGTGAGTAGCTTACAATTGATACTTGCTGACTGGATCGCAACACCTATGATGGCGATGATGCTCCCGATAACAACGCCCGAGCGCCGGCCAAGTTTGTCCGCAATCGTCGCAGGAAAGGGAAAAGGTATAACGGCAATAAGCTGACCCAGTGCAAACGACAGATTGTAGAAAGCGAGAAGAGAACCTCGAGGATGGCCAAAGTAGTTTTGCCATTGTTCGCTGGTCTGCAGTGCGTTCATCATGGAACCATCGTACCCATTCACCATGGACGTGATCAACGGGATGACGAGCAGAGCATACAAAGTACGAAGGCCGGGCTCGCGCCACCACGTCACCTTGGGAAACGTCTGGTTTCCCAGGGTGAACGTGCCTTTGGATTCCGAGGGAGCAGCGAGCTTGCCCACCATGGCTGTAGGCACCCGAACAATGAATGCAGAAGGTACAGGACTTTGTACGTCCAATTGAGGTCCAGTACACAGGACTTGACAAGTACTCGAGCAGCAGAGGCATCCGCCATCCTACATGTAGCTCTTATAAAGCAACCCCTTCTCCCTGAACGCGGGGTAAGCTTCCCCTGCCTCATTATCCTTGATTCGGACTGGGTTCATGGCCAAGACAGTAACTCGGATTGGCTCCATAAGCTGATATTTACCGTAATACGGAAGGATACCGATGATGCGGACGAAGAGGTCCACTCGGCCGGGAGAAAGGTTGGATAGCAACTTCAGTAAACGAGTGGCTATCCACAAGAAAGGAGCGCTCCATCATAGGAACGTTCTCGAATGCACCTGACTGACTGTAGGATGGTATGAGAGTCATGAACCAGACCAGAGCCTCGTGATTGACCAGAAAAGTATTTTGCCGCGGAGAACATTGCCTAGTTTGCGACATATAAGGAAAGAATATGGCATCGACTGCCATATTTGGTCATAGGAATCCGAGGATCAGCGGAGCATTGATGCTACACGGAAATCCTTCAGCTGCCAAGTAATAGTTCCAGAGGGATGGGCCATTCAAATTCTACCAATCATATGCCAAATCGTTCTGGAATTGACACTAAAACCCCGGATTTCATGGTTGTCCCCGCACTCTCGCTCAGTCTCGGATGTTCTTCCGGTCTAGTCTCGTTGGTCCTTACATGGGCTGGGCTCCGGCGGGTTTCTCGGAGTGCGGCCCAACATCAAATTGTACGTCTGTACATGCCTTTTTTTGTCGAACTAGATCAGATTGATATCTTTGCATGAGAGAAATTAGCTGATTGAATGACGTGGTCGCTATTGTGCTGTGTATGCATGTTCTGCGGGCGTGGATCCTTTTGGACCGCGATAGAAAACTAGAAGATCCAGGATATGTTATATATATCTCCAGAATTTATTTTTCGTTCACTAAGTAAAAACACGTACCAAAAACTTCTAGATAAGGAGATATCATATTTCGCTCGCGACCACCATGTCCTCGTTCCCATATCTTCGAACCGAAATCGACACCGGCTGGACGTTCAAACAAGCCGATGCGTCTGATCAAGAGTTCCTACCTGTTGCCCAGTTTCCCACCACGATCCATCTCGACCTTCTCCATCACAAGCGCATCCCAAAACCAACCCAGGATCGAAACTCGGACAAGGTGCAGTGGATCGGTGAAAAGAAATGGCTGTACAAAACCAGCTTCTACACGCCGAAACCGCTCACGCAAGAGGGCGGTATTGTCAGCCATGTTCTTGTCTTCGATGGCCTCGATACCTATGCCACTGTAACCCTCAACGGGCACAAGATCCTGGACGCCGCCAATATGTTTCTACAGTATCGTGTGGACGTCACGGACAAGCTCCGCGAAGATGGCCCCAACGAGCTCACGATCCTTTTTGATTCAGCATTTCTGGTGGGCAAGCGGCTGGAGAAGGAACAGGGGTACAAGAATCTGTTTTGGAACGGTGATTCCTGCCGCATGAACGTCCGAAAAATCGCGTGTCATTTTGGCTGGGATTGGTGAGTTGGCGTTCCATCTGTCTTCTCACAGCATCCTAATGATATCGATGTAGGGGACCAACACTGTTGACCTGCGGGCCATGGCGACCCATCTACCTCGAAAGCTTTACTGCACGTATAACGGACTTGAGCGTCGATATTGCTGTCAATGACGGGTTGGATGCGGCGGAAGTAAATGTCGCTGTGGAATTGGAGGGGAAAGCTTCCAAAGACGCTGCCGTAGAAGTCGCAATAGCTGACCCCGAGGGCAAACTTGTATCCCAGGCCGTCGTCCAAGGCTCTGGGAGTTGCAGCTTCACCATCAAAGACCCGCAACTATGGTATCCTATCGGCTACGGGAAGCAGCCATTATACTCTGTCTCGGCAGCGATCAGTGGTGGACACAAGGTAACACGTCGTGTGGGATTGCGACTGCTGGAACTTGTCCAGAAACCAATCACGGAAAAGCCCGGGAAGACGTTCTTCTTCCAGATAAACAAGATACCCATCTACTGTCGCGGTTCCAACTGGATACCAGGGGATACCTTTGTTCCCCGATTGACGCCAGCGCGATATCGACAGTGGATAGAGCTTGCTGCCAGCGGAAATCAGAACATGATCCGTGTATGGGGCGGGGGCCTGTACGAGGACGACGCGTTCTATGATATCTGCGACGAGAAGGGTATCCTCGTCTGGCAAGACTTCATGCTGGGCTGCGGTGTGTATCCCGTCAACGACTTCATGCTTTCCACCATCCGGGCTGAAGCTGAATATAACATTCGGCGAATGCGTCATCACCCATGCATCGTGCTGTGGTGCGGGAATAACGAAGACCACATGTTTGCTGAGCTGCATCACTTGGAGTACGATATCAACGACAAGAATCCAGAGAACTGGCTCAAGACAAACTGGGCAGCCCGCTACTACTATGACAAGATGCTACCCGACATCTGCGCAGAGCTGGTGCCGCGAGTTCCATACCACAACAGCAGTCCGTACGGAGGGTCATACAGCAACGATCCCACCGAGGGCGATATTCATTCCTGGCGGGTGTGGATGGCCGATCAGCCACGGTATCCGTACCAGGACTACGAGAAGCTGACGGGGCGCTTTGTGAGCGAGTTTGGAATGAAGTCGTATCCTGCGGTGCGTTCGATCAAGCAACTCATTACGGACCCAAAGGAACGGCATCCTCAGTCACGTACCTTCGACCTGTGGCACTTCGCGCCGGAGGATCAACGAACGATTGCGATGTACCTTATTGACAATCAGCGTCATGGGTACTCGCTCGAGGAGTATGTGTACGCACCCAGCTGAACCAAGCTGAGGCAATGGACTATGCCCTGCGGGCATTTCGGCGTCTCTGGCGAGGGCCAGGCGCCGAAGAATGCGCAGGAAGCCTGATCTGGCAGCTGAATGACTGCTTCCCGGCGGTGAGCTGGTCTCTGGCGGATTCATTTCTGCGTCCAAAACTGGTCTATTATGTAGCCAAGCGGGACTTCGCTCCGGTGATAGTTGGGGCATCTAGGACTGTTGTGGAGCATCCAGAGAATGAATTCACCAAGGTTTTCATCCGCCGGACTACATACGCAGATATCTGGGCATCCAACGTCACTACTGAGCCTGTAAATGTGGAACTCACGGTGTCGTTCTTCTCCGTTATTGACGGCACGAAGCTGTCCACTGTCGTCGAGGACATTCATCTTCCTGCAAACCGCTCAATCGAGCTTAAGCGCATTCAGTTCTCCGACGATTGGGGCGTTCCGCCAGAGAGTGTCGTCGTCTTCACGAAACTGACGAAGAATAATGAGATTGTTGCCCGGTACGTCGAGTGGCCACAGCCGCTGCGGCATTTGGATCTGTCAGTGGCAAAAGTCCATTTGCGGAAACAGGATACAACCGCAGACAATAAGTTGGCGATTTTCGTGACCGTCGAAGGAGGCGTTGCCAAAGGCGTTGAGCTCCGAATCGACACAGAGGATCCAGCCCTGGCGGACGCGTGTCAGTTTAGTGACAACTGCCTGGATCTCGTTCCTGGAGAGGGGCAATGCGTTTTCGTCACGACGAAGAGCGACAGCGGTCATTCCGTTGACTCGATTAAGATCGTTGAACAGCATTACGGGGGCAGTAACGCGTAAGGAGGCAAATGTAAATGGAGAGAACGAGAAAGATCAATTGTTCAGCTGATGCATTGTGTGTTCGAAGACTGCGGGCGCTGCGGCCACTGTAAGGACTAGCTGTCTTCACCCAAGCCTCATCAAGTTGCACAGGAATCAGCCAAAAAGTTGAAGCTCAGTAAGCGGAGATGAAGGGAGTAGAAATAAATTCTCCTAAAATAAAAAAATTTTACTCGATAAAATTGGCGTTCCAATTCAGCTCCCGCAGAAATATATTTAATTTCGCTGGGATCCCTCATACTCCATATTCAGAGAATAAATAATTTGAGATATTAGTCGAACAACAGTCAGTTAGTTGGATATCTCTAACCAAATTCTACATATTCATTCGTCACAGCATGTAGATCTGTCCACTCACAATCGCTATCTACAGACGTTTCCACATAACACACCGTCTCGTGATATCATGTCCCTTCTCCCTCTCGTCTTCAAGCTCCTTGACATGCTGCACACCAGCTGCTGCCGGTTCGACTTCAACAAATCCCAGTTTGGCATAGAACTTGCCATTCCATTCGATGTCTCGATACGTCGTCAGCGAAAGATGCGAAAAACCCTCCTGTCGCGCCTGCCGCTCCATCTCAGCGATTAGCTTCGTTGCTATGCCCTTTCGCTGCCATTCCCGGTGTACAGAGAGTTCTGCAATGTAAAACAGCCCGTCCTTTGGTTCTGCGGCGGAAAAGGCCACAGGGACGTCTGACGTGACTGCGACCCAGACGCGATTTCTGGAGATCATCCTGTGGAGCAATGACGGTTCCATCGGCGGCATATCGGCGATCCAGCCGAGGTTCACGGTCCGGAAGAGTGCGGCAGCAGAGGTCTCGACGGCCGCGAGGAAAGGCACGTCTTCAGGACGTGCATGCCTGATAGAGATCTGATCATCATTGGATGGATTCGTGGCCATTGAGGGCTATCACATCAAGATATATTTTGCTTTCTTGTCCTTCAAAAAACCATCCAACTTCCTACGAATAGATATGTTGGCGAAGGTGGGGCAAATGTCTATTCCCTTGGTCAACGTCTGACTAAATTGTGGCGAGCCAATGCGGTTTGCAGAAACGCCTGACATAGTGATAAGATTCGATCTCTAGAGATGAACTTGCCCTAGTTACGATGACCATGAAGCCCATGATGATGCAGTCGACTGTTCTCCGCACCAATGCACCAGCATCAGATAACGAGTTCAGTACGCGGGATTGCGCCTTGAGCTGTGGACCAGCCCACGCAGGAAGCAGCAGAGAAGGATTCGAGATAACTGATTGCTATTATTCTTCGCCGAGACAATAACAAACTAGCGGAGCATTAGGTACAGATATGCCTTTTGATATGGGATGCGATTTGTTGGAGAGGTCAGCAGGCTGCCACGTGATGTGCGCAATTGCCTGGACGGATGATGCGATGCTGGACCATTGGAACTGTATTAAGGTATGATAAGGATATCTTGTAAACGTCCCCAGATATCTGAATTTCCCCATGGCACTTGCATATTTAAATGGTTTCAATGAGACCCGTGCGCTGTTGTTGAAGCAGGTATCCCAATATTACTTTATACATTTTCAAAATGCCTGCGAAGGTAGTCCCAGACCTGGAGCCGTATGTTCCGCCTCCACAGACCAAGGAAAACTGTAGAGAACACCTCCCTAATGCAGTTATCTTCAAGCGTTACTAATAACTGTGGCTAGTGGACTGGGCTGAGCTGGAGGCTCTCGACATCTCCCGATTAGATCAACCCGGAGGCAAGGAGGCTTTGGCCGAACAAGTGCTGAGATTCATCAACAAGAATGGTAGAAACTTGGCTGACTTTTCAAATGGAATGTAAAATGCTGACGAGATAAGGATTCTTCTACGTCACCGGGCATGGCCTCACAGACGAGCAGATCAACCGCCAGTATGCCATCGGCAAGGCCTTTTTCCGGCTGCCACTGGAAGAGAAGATGAAATATCTGTGTAACACGGCCGTTGGAGATTTCCGTGGATACAAACCGCGGTCGACTGGGGAACTCAGCTCGAGGGATAACGACGAACGCTACAATATTCCCAAGTTCACGCCAGAGCACGAACGACCACACCCGCAGCTGATCCTGGACCATTACGAGGAGATCAAAGAGTTTTCATTGGTAAGTCCATTACTCGAGGCTAGGTATATTGATCTGACTTCAATTCCAGCACATCCATAACAAAATTCTCCTACCACTGCTGCGACTGTTCGCGTACGTGCTGGAAATCGACGAGGACTACCTCGTCAACCTCCACCGGTACGAGGAGAAAGGACTCGAATACCTGCGCTACATGCAGTACTATCCTCGCACAGCTGAGGAAGACCGCAAACTGGGCAACATCTGGGCCCAAGGCCACACGGACTACAACACGCTCACCTTCCTCTTCTACCAGCCAGTGGCGGGCCTGCAGGTGCTGACTACAGACGGCACCTGGAAATACGTCAAGTCGGAGCCGGGATCTATTATCGTCAACATTGCCGATGCGCTGGAGTTTCTGAGCGGTGGCTTCCTGAAGTCGACCGTCCATCGAGTCGTGCGGCCGCCGAGTGACCAGGCTGATAAGCCGCGACTTGGACTGATATATTTCGCACGTCCAGAGGCGGCGGTACGGATGAAGCCGGTGAAAAGCCCGCTGCTGGAGAGACTGGGCATCCAGATTCCAGAGTCAGAGAGGAAGGCTTTGGAGGGGATCACTGCGGAGGGTGAGTATTCTAGGACGCTCGTTTGTATGGCGCAATTCTTCTAACACATTCAAATGCAGAATGGGCGAGGGCCCGTATAGCAAAGGACCACCGTTTTCGCACTGGAGTTGTTAACCATCGCGAGACGGAGATTATTGCTGGTGTTTACCAGAAATACTACGATTGATAGGAGAAATAAAAAAAAAGGAAAGAAAAAAATTTTTTTCTTATAATATGTCTTCGCTTACCAGATACGTATCTAATAAAATAAACACATCTAAAATAGTATTACGATATATAAGTCCATTACTAAAGCCATCATTCAGTATCGAATCAAAACCGCGAATGAAATACCCAAAAGCACCTGAGGGGATGCCCTAGCGACGATGTAGACACGTTGTAGTGACATTATGAATCGTCCAGCCTCGCTAAAAGTACAGCAAGCAGGTGGCGTCTAAAACACTCGTCTAGTACATTAATACGAGGCGTCATGGCAATCGACTGGATGGGATAGCATGTCGAGACTAGTGCAGCGCTAGCATTGCTTTATACATGCATTAGCAGGCGAGAGGGGTAACCAATCCGCTCTAGCTAGCATCATGCACCGTTATCAACATCATTAATACTATCACAAATTATTTCTTCACATCTAACACTGATTTCTGATCGCCAATGCCGTCGGCCAAGTTTCGCGCTGCCGCCGTCCACGCAACGCCCGAGTACATGAACAAGGCTGCCACCACGACCAAGGTGCTGCGCTTGATCGAGCAGGCTGCCCAGCAGTCCATCACGCTGCTGGTGTTTCCCGAAGTCTTCATCCCTGGTTTCCCAGTGAGACTCGCTTCAGATCGTTCTTATGCTCAACTTGGAATATGTCTGTACAGTACATTACTGCTACTGCTACTGACCAGGAGACTTGCTAGTACTTCATCAACTGCTATCCCCCGCTGAAACAAGTCGACGCCATAGTCCAGTATCGGCAGCAAAGCGTCGCCGTCGATGGGGAAGAAATCGCGCAGATCCGCAGCGCCTGTCGCGCGTTCGGCGTGTCGATCAGCCTGGGCATCTCCGAGCGCATGTCCGACGGCAGGTCCACGCTCTTCAACTCGCAAGTCTTCATTGACACCGACGGGACGATCCTGGGGGTCCATCGCAAGATCCAGCCTACCTTTGCGGAGCGATATCTCTGGGGGCAAGGCGACGGCTGGACGCTGAGGACGTTCGATACCAAGGCCGGGTATAAGCTGGGAGGGTTATGCTGCTGGGAGCATACGATCAATGGCGCGAGACAAGCCTTAATTGCTGACAACCAGCATGTCCATGCGGCCGCATGGCCCTCGCTGTCGACCCTTGCCGGGTTTGAAGACGTGGCGGACACGCAGATCGAGGCGCTGATGAAGACGCACGCACTGACAGCCCAGGTGTTTGTCATCTGCGCATCCAACTACGTCGACGAGTCGTGTCTACAGTGGCTGCGCAAGAATCTGGGCGAGACGGATCTCGTCAAGGCCGGAGGAGGCTGGTCAGCCATCATCCACCCCTTCTGCGCCTACCTGGCCGGACCGGTCACGGGCGAGAGGGAGGAGCTGCTCACGGCGGAGATCGATCTCTCGCAGCTGGAGGGCGTCAAGCTGTGGCTGGACGGGGCAGGCCATTCCTCGCGGCCGGAAATCTTGCAGTTCAGCGTCAACCGTCGGCCTGTGTGGGCGGACGAAAAGGAGGACAAGACCTCTGGTTGGACTCTTCCTGCGCCTGTTCCGAATGAGGATGGGGGAGAAAAGTCGCAGTAGTCAAGTCTATAAATCGAATCAGAATGACATTTCGAGTGATCTATTAGTGAGCGAGAACCACATAATGACCTACTACAGTACTTACAGACCAGCAGAGCATTGGACCATATGAAATATGTCAGAGTATGCCTTCTTATTATCTATCATTGGATTAACTTTCATTCCTCCTTACTATTGATGCAATGCCGTATATATCTTAGTGTTTATGGTGCCAGTATCGGACTAAACATTCTCTGACATCTAAGTGTATGTAGGAAATAGTAGACAAACGTAATCTATATGAGAGCAGTTGCGTGACATATTATCAAATAAACGTTTTAATTATTTAATTACATAAAAAAAGAAAGGAAAGAAAAAGAAAAGAGAAAAAAAAAAGGAAGAGAGAGGACCTTGTCATTGATTGAGGAATAATCTCCGAAACTGAATCAACACGATTTGCTTCGTTGATCGAGATATGCGATGCAGCCAGTAGAAACAAAAAATACAATATGGTACAATGGCTTTAAAATATCAAATCGGATTGATAAATAAATTAAACATATTCGCGGTCCATATGATAAAAAAATACAATGGTAGAAATATGACATAAGATAGAAAAGGATTTAAGTGCGGGGTAAAATATATATATTTAGGACTTGTGGCAGCGAATCTCACAGCCCATCAATCACTCGCGTACCTACATCGTTCCCAGTAGCTTAGGGGAAACTTTATACCTGATTAATGAATATTTATCCCACATATACTGCGATTCCTTGGTATTGACGTTGTACTGTTGAGGTTTGACTGTACTCCGTGTGCTCTGCCAGATGCACCGCTAAGTCCGCCTAACCCCGCTGTTAATACCGGCGGAAATTAGAGAGCAATATCTATGGAGTAATGCCATCAAACTAATTCATCAAGATGTGGAGAAAAGAGTGGACCGGTGGAAATGATGCTAGTAGCACCCCGCTCTATGCAATCGTTATTTGACTTGTCTGACCATAGCACGTCGTCCTCCGAGTATTTATTTACCGGTCCGTTCCAGTGGTATACCTTTGCTTTTTGTGTAACTACTTCAAGATACCCTTTCCTCTCTGCGTAAATCCTGCCTACACGTGAGTAATTTCAGTGTGAATACTTCTGCCGTCAATATGAGCGCTCCTGAACTCCCCCGCTCTCTCAAGGAGAGCGTCGAGGCCACCAAGGTCTCCTATGCCCAACTAGGATCGTCCGGACTCCGGGTCTCAGTCCCCATCCTAGGTGGCATGTCCTTCGGGCACAAGGACTGGCGGCCCTGGGTGGTCGACAACGAGGAAGAAGTCGAGAAGCTGCTCAAGGGGGCCTATGACCGGGGCCTGAACACCTGGGATACGGCCAATATGTACTCAGCCGGTGTCAGCGAGGAGATGATTGGCCGCGTGATCAAGAAATACAACATCCCACGGCATAAACTGGTCCTCCTGACGAAATGCTATTTTGTGGTTGGAGAAGAACCGAGTGTCAGGGAGGCGGACTTTCCGACCGAAATCCGCAACAGCAAGGACTATGTCAACCAGAGGGGCCTGTCAAGAGCGGCCATTTTTAATGCTGTCGAGGCGTCATTGAAGCGCTTGCAGACGGACTACATTGATGTTCTTCAGATTCACGTATGTCTGCCTGAGAACGTTCAGAAGATCAAATAGACCTTGACTCGAAGATATACTGACTCCCGCAGCGATACGACTACACCGTCCCGCCAGAGGAGACGATGAAAGCTCTCCACGACCTAGTTCAGTCCGGCAAGGTGCGCTACATCGGGGCGAGCTCGATGTGGACATGTAAGTGCGATATCACCCGTTATCATTGCTCAATATTCTGACATTCTCCTTCGCAGACCAATTCGCCCGCCTGCAGCACATAGCCGAAAAGAACGGCTGGACCAAGTTCATCAGCATGCAGAACCACTACTCGCTGCTGTACCGCGAGGAGGAGCGCGAGATGAACCGGTACTGCCGCGAGACTGGCGTGGGTCTGATCCCTTGGGGGCCGCTGTACAGCGGTGTGCTCGCACGACCACTCGACCAGCAGGGGCAGACGACGCGGTCTAGCACCTCGCCCAGGGAGCTGACTGAGGCGGACAAGGTGATCGTCCAGCGCGTCCAGGAGCTGGCAGAGAAGAAAGGCTGGAAGATGAGCCAGGTGGCGCTGGCCTGGATCATTCAGAAGGGGACCATCCCCATTGTTGGCTTCAGCAATCTCGACCGGCTGGATGAAGCTGTTGCCGTGCGTGGCAAGACGCTGACGGACGAGGAGGTCAAGTACCTGGAGGAGCCGTATCAGCCGAAGAATGTTATAGGGCACTCGTAGAGTACGAGTGTTCGGAATAGTAACACGTATTTTGTGCCAATGTAATACTCTTGATTACGAAAACTAAATAGAATTGCAATATTTATGTGAATTGCTCACAGTTTAATGACAACCGCGTCGGGGGTTTTGACAGAGTCAAATATGCCGCGTGAAGTCGACGAAGATCGGGATGATGGACGACAGGCAGACAACGTTTGGAAAATTGGATTCAGGTAAGTTACTCGCGGACCTTGTAGTTTTATAACATACATAAGTGATTGTAACTATACCAGATTGAAGAATTATGTGTGGTGATTTGTCGTTTTTCATACTCATTTTATTAGATCACTTCATTCCAATATATAGATCATTAATAAAGTTGATTATTGACGTCAGAAAATAATCACGGAGCATTGCAGGGTTTTCTGATTAGGTTATAATATGATAATGCCCAGCTACTGGTTAATCCTTAGCTGCAGGTCTCGACGTAACGCTCTCCATGGTGAATCCAGATGATATAACATCTCCCTCCTCGACGACAAACACCGACGTCCCCGTATAATACGCTTGACCCTCCACCTGGACCACCACGCCATCTTCCGAGACGCCTTTTGCGCCAGGAATCTTGACCTTCTCGACAATCTCCGCACAGAACGCGCCTGTGCCGAAGAAGTTCGACACCAGAGAATGATAGGCCCACCGCTGACCAACTGGTCTTACTCCCTTGGCATGGGCCAGCGCCATCCGGGCAGTCACACACGACCCTGTGGGTGATCGATCAATCTCATTGTCTGCAAAGAAGCACAATCCTGTCTCGGCACCCGCCACGTCCGCTGGCTTCGTCCCCAGGTTTTGCTCGACAATCATGACAGAGTACAGAAACGAGAGGCGCTTGTCTTCTGGGTGTTGGATGGCAGCAACGACGTCCGGATGCGTAGTCAGATATGGCTTCAGCTTGCGAATGCAGCGCGTGACATCGTCGAGGTCGACGTCCTTCAGACCGTTTGCAAAGCCCAGTTCTTGGGCAGTAACAAGCGCATAGTATGCTCCGCCATAGCTGATATCAAGAACGATGGACTCTCGTCCATTCAGCTCTGGCCAGCGGACCTCCGGAGGGATGGGCACCTCCATCTGGATGGCTGCTGCAAAGCCGGGGGTCGAAAGAAACTTGACCGGCCGCGAGGGATCGGATTTCTTCCCATCCGGGGTGGCAGGCACAGTGACACGTACCAGTCCACACGGTGCATGAAGGTTGATATCGATCGTCTGAGTGACTGGATCCAGCTTGAGTTCG
>NW_013563141.1:0-16526 GCF_000968595.1 Rasamsonia emersonii CBS 393.64
TATCTTCCTTGCAGCGGCCATCGGAGTATAATTGCCAGCGGGATCCTGGTTCGGGGCTGGGGATGGGATGCGAGGAATGTGCTTCTTGCGAAGGTCGTAGGGTATGGCGGCAGGAGCGCGATTCGCAGACATCTCGATATCGGTTTGAATATAGGCTATAATTTCCTAATTAGAAAGTCAGAAAAACCTCAGATATGACAAATTCAGTAAAAAATCGATGGGATTTGGTGAGAAAAATCAGTATTTTGGTGGTTTGGAGGGCTTCCGATACAAAAGTTGCAATTTTTTGAGGTTTTGGGGTGCCAAAACTGCACCAAATTTTGCATACGCTAAAATCTCTGCTCCACTCATTCGGCCAAACATTCTGCCAAGACGCCGATCCAACGCTGGCGCCGAATTGGCTTTCATCCCAACTTATCGCAGCCACGAAGAAGAACATCAGACAGGTGTTTGCAGAGCAACGACTGTGGAGTATTTTGTGACAAAAGATGCCGATCCAAAGGTAGACACAACAGAGGAGCCCTCTGAGCCAGTGGTGAGGGATTCTGTACCCTGAGAAATGGAGATTAGCCTCAAAAGTGCCCTAAAGCATTAGTATGCATTTAGTATTTGTAGTGAATGCGAATGAAACTAGATGTGCGATCCAATCTTGCCCTGGACACTCTGTTGGACAGGGTTCTCTATCGGCTTACAAGGTAGTGAAGACTCTGTCCCACCGGGAAAGAGAACTTCCGTCTGATCTTATCACCAGGGTCATACAGAACTCTTCCCTCGTTTTCTTCTCATTTCTCTCTTTACACATCCATCTGTCTACCATCAGATAACCAAGTTCTCCGCTCACCATGTCTGCTCCAGACGTGAAAGAAGCTGGCTCCCCACAGCTTGAAAGCGTGGACGAAGCCAATGCCATCATCCAAGGCGGGGTCAGCGATGCTGAAGCCCTCATGAGCGCGTGGACCAAGAAGTCGCTTATCGCAGCCTATGTCTCGTACGTGAACTACACACAACCAGCTTTGTCACATTCATTCTGTCTAACTGTCGTAGTGTTTTCTTGATCTTTTTCATCGATTCCTTCCAGCAGGAGACCACCGGCAGCCTTTCGCCCTATGTTACTTCTGCCTTCAAGGACCATGCCTTGCTCTCGACTACCTCAGTTCTCACCAGCATCATCGGTGGCGTTGCAAAACTCCCAATTGCTAGGATTATCGACGTCTGGGGGCGCCCTGAGGGTTTTGTGCTAATGACTCTTTTGTGCACTCTGGGTATATCTGTTTCCTAGTGGAAGATAGGCGCTGTCAACTGATTTTTTTTCTAGGTCTTATTCTCATGGCCTCGTGTCGGAACATAGAGACGTACGCGGCAGCTCAGGTACGCGTTACATTGTGTAACCAGTCAGGAAGAGGTCTATCACACTGACGCATTACAGGTTATCTACTGGCTAGGTTACAACGGCAGGGAATATGTCCTCCATGTCTTCCTGTCCGACACCACCGATCTCGTGAATCGAGCCTTTGTCTGGGGCATCGCGTCCACTCCGTACATTGCGACAACCTTCGCTGGGCCCGCAGCTGCTCAGCGTTTTTACAAGGATGGCGCGCTGTGGTGGGGATTTGGCACCTTTGCCATCATCACCCCCGTGATATCAGCTCCGATTGTGGTGCTCTTCTGGCAAACTCGGCGGAAGGCGTACGAGATGGGCCTGGTCCAGAAACGCCAGAATGGACGCACTTGGTTTGAGTCTATCAAGTATTATTTCGTTCAATTTGACGGTTAGTCCATCTCGCCCCCCAGAAGTCCTGCCCCCAGATGTCGTCAAAGCTGACTCGTTTTAAGGGATCGGTTTGGTTCTTATAACCGCCGCATTCAACCTCGTCCTGCTCCCGTTGACATTGGCTTCGTCCCAGGCCAGCAAGTGGCGATCGGCGGATATCATCGCCATGATCGTCATTGGCGGCATCTGTTTTATTACCTTTGCCATCTGGGAGCGGTACGGGGCGCAGGTCACATTCATCCCATTCCGGCTGCTGGCCGATCGGACGCTGCTGGGGTCGTGTTTCTCGGCTTTGTCCTTTTTATCAGCTTCTAGTAAGTCCCAAGACCGACATTTACTGCATTATCCTCACTGACTTCAGTTCGTGGGACTTGTATTTCTCAAGCTACCTGCAAGTCGTATTTGACCAGACCATCAGAAACGCCGGCTACATGGTGAACATATACACCATTGGCTCTTGCTTCTGGTCCGTTCCACTTGGAATGTAGGTATATGTACCACTTGTTCTAGGAGTTATTTGATTAACGGAGAACAGAATGATTCGCAAGGCCGGCAGATTCAAATGGTTCGCCCTGGCCGCCATGCCCATCATGTTCCTGGGAGCCGGCCTGATGATCTACTTCCGCTATCCGAGCAGCGGGATCGGCTACGTCGTCATGTGCGAGATCTTCAAGGCCTTTGCCGGGGGCGCACTCGTCATCTGCTCCGAGATGGCCGCCATGGCGTCAGGCAAGCACGAGAACATTGCCGTGGCGTACGCGCTGGTGGGCCTCTTCTCCAGGATCGGCATGAGCATCGGCTCCTCCGTCTCCGGGGCCATCTGGTCCAACACGCTGCCCGGAGAGCTGCGCAAGAACCTGCCCGAGGGGAGCAAGGACAAGGCGGCTGCCATCTACGGATCGCTGGCCGTGGCGCTGTCGTACCCGGTAGGGAGTGCGGTGAGAGACGCCATCATCAAGTCGTATGCGGTTGCGCAGCGACGGATGCTGATTACTGGCGTCTCGATCCTGCCTTTGGCTGTCGTTGCGATTCTCATGTGGAGAGATATCCGCCTGAAGGAGACGAAGCAGCTTAAGGGGACCGTATTTTAAACAGCAACAGCCTCATTTCATTTATGTGTCTGGAAAGATTTTCACATCATATGAACTTTAGCAGTGAACTTCAGCGAAGTGTACTAATGACTATCCAGCCAGAACCAGGACCAGATAGATCATCACTATCAACACACTGCCTAAGCTAACTAGCTAGTATGCAAACTGAGATTAAAGGGGGGGAAGACCATAGATGGATCTGCATGGTTTCAAGAATCATCATGTTTCCAGTTCTTTGTATTCTAAACAAAAAAAAGAGCGCATGGGATCCTAGAAAGAAAAATACCTGTCTTTCGATTAATTCTCCAGTCGAGATGAACATCTGATTAATTATCTGACTCCCCCCTGGTGCAAGTAAAGATTTTACGAATATCTTCTAGAGTTTCCCCGACAATCGCCCAATTAGGAAAGGCCTGCTTCTACACAATATGCTGAACACCATGCCTATGAATCTCCTCTTCTTCCCTCATTCCCTTACCAATGAATATTGAACTTCAATTAGTCTCGCCTGGGCGAGGCGTTTCTCGTTCTCTTTTCTTCTTATTATTATTAGAGGACGAACACATAAGGTTGATCATATTTTTGGCCACCGCATTCTTAGCGCCAGCGTCCCGCTCAGTCTCATGGCAAGACAAGCTTGAACGGAAGACAGATCATTATAATAATGGTGGAAGGAGGTATGGTGTATTGTATTGCATTGCATTGTATCTTGCGTAAGAGATTATTATAGCCAAACAAAGATTAAAAAAAAAGGCATGTGAGAACAGAGTGTGGAAGACAGTACTGCACTTCGTAAGAGCAAGCAAGGGTATATACTGTATTAGCTGGGAAACTGGTATCACAGGTGCTGAGTCGGTATGGGGTATGGATGTATGTACAAATCATTCGTCAAGCAACGTCAATCACCGTCAAGCAACGTCAAGCAACGTCAAGCAACGCGTATATATACGACAAGAGCCTCCACATTAAAAGCAACCAGTGGAAAAAAAAATCATAATTATGACGTGGATATCATGTCGATATCATAAGAGAGAGAGAGGTGTAGTTCGAGGAGGGGTGCCACCTACACAGCCCCATCAATCTGTCCTTCTTCGAACTGATCAGGACTGATCATGACCGGACGATCACGACCCGGAATCCACGGCCCATCCAGAGGCATAATCAGACTCGGATTCACGTATTTCTTCAGCCTGAGGCCAATGTCTCGCCCGCCGATGCGCAAGGGAAGCGAGTCCCGGTCCAGACCGGACGGAGGCGACAGCACCGCCGGCGGGCTGAGAGATGCCTCCGACTCGTCTGGTCGGTCTTTGTCGATGCTGCGCAACGCAATAAACTTCGTCAGCGGCTCGTACGTCCGCGCGAAGAAGTAGGTGAACCAGACCGTGGCGCCGAGGAGCGGCACCAGCAACAGAGACCGCGTGATCGCCCGACGCAGAGCCAAAACACCGATCATGGCCAGCTGGAAGACCACAAGACCAACGAAAACACGACTGCAGATCATCGGCCATGCCCGACCGGTCGAGTGCTGCTGGTGGTCCATAGCATACAGCAGCTGATATTTGTAGATAAACTGCCCGAGGAAGAAGTAGACCAGTCCACAGAGGCAAATCAGCCACGAGCTGGGAAAGACACTATATACGACGCAGATAATAAATATCAGGATCGTCTGCGGTATGGAGAAGCCGTAGCTGAACGTAGGAGGCGTCGACAGTTCGGCGTATTCGCGAGGTGTCTTTGCCGACAGGAAATGGATCGGATACATCGCGACGCTCCCAAACTCCAACAACCGGAAAGGAAACAGCCCCAAGCCATGAAGAATAATCCAGTTGATGTAGAACTGCGAGAACTTTTCCAACGACGTGGCCAGGGCGAAGGCGATGGTGGTGGCGTCCTTGAACTTGTCTCGAAGATTCTCCCAGAAGCCGTAAAACGTCGTCGCCGAACCGAACACCGTGAACACCAGGAACAGGTTGAAGAATGTAAAGAAAAAGTTCTTTGAGATTATAGATAGCTCCACGTCACCTCGAGACGTCATTCCTTGAAGACCAGAAAGCCCTAGTCCATCAAAATTAGTTTGCTCCATCGGTAATGATAAATGAAAAGGATATGCATACAGCTATAGATATATGGTACCGCCACGGTCATCAACGATAGAACCAAAGTCGGAAGACCGGTCTGCACCAGTGATTTGGCAAGAGGATGTCTTGACAACGCATCTGCCAGAGAAGGCACCACCTTAGTGAAGCGTCTCCAACTCCAACAGGTAAGCAAGAGGAATCAGGAGCACCGACCAGAAGATCGTGAGGAACCCGATAACGGCAGTGATGAACCAAGACTGCATCATGCGTCGAGAGCGTGACACATAAGTGTTCTTCCATACCACGTCGGCAGGAGCCGGGGCAAGGGTAGCCACCAGCTGCATGGGGTGGGGGTCGAGGATCGCCTGCACGACCATCTGAGAGGCAGAAATAGACTCCATGGTCACAAAAGCAAGAGCGGTTGGCGGGTACTCCTTCTGTCGCGCAGCCATGATCTTCTCGTCCAGCCTGCGCAGCTTCTCCGTGTAATAGTCGATGGCGTCGACGTTTCGAAACCAGAGCTTAAACGGGCCATACCAGATGCGAGTCTGAGGGCGTGCCCGAGCTTGGTTAGACACCAGGGGCCTGCCGTCTTCATTTTCTAGGAGATGAGATCGCTCCGTAATATCAGAAGTCACACTCGTAGACCGTCGACGGGATCTGATGAGAGGCAATGTGTTGCTATCTCGCTTCCGTTTCTTATACCCCAGATGCTTCGTCCATGACCGCTCAAGATTTCGGAGAATTTTCATCCGCTCTTCCATCAACATGTCCAACTCCTGCCAGTTGCGGCAAAGCGTAATACTCTCTACCTTTCCAATCTGGAGACCCTCGATGAACCCTTTGATCTTCTCCTCCGATCTCAGTTCTGGAGGAATGCCAGACAAACGGATGGTTCGATCAGTCGTAGATGTTTGACTCCCCAGATACTTCTGTCTCGTCAAGATAATCTTGTTGGTCTCCTGGATGAGGAGATAGACTGCCAAACCAGTGAAGACGTATGTGAATATCACGTACATCCACAAATAGTTGGGGTCCGATTTGAGCTCCTTATTCCCAGATCCGAACAGAAAAGACCGCCGATAAAGCTCCATATCATCATCATTATCTCCATCATCCTGGTCCCACCCAGGAATCCCTGACTGCCCAGCGTATCTCAAGTGCAGTGGTAAGATAATGCCGACTGCGAAGACAAAAGTCGCAGAGAGGAATTTGAGCGCGAACTTGAAAAATGATAGAAACTACGACCAAATCAGTCAGCACGAACACGAGTGAAGACAATGCCATTAAAGCCGTACGACACGGATACTCACCACATACGCATCCAGCCCAGCGGATGCCAGAACCTCCTCGTCTGTGATCCTGTAAAGCACGGGAATCCATCCAAAGAAACTGTCAGGCAACTCAGGCAAGGCAGATGCTGCATTTCTTCGTTTTCTCCTTGCAGCATAGAGCTCTGTCCACTTCGGGCGGAGGGTCTATCCAACGTTAGCTGGGAGGGCCGTTTTTTTCTCTCAGTAGAATACCCGCAAACATACACAGAATGCCAAAAATGCACTCAGACCCAGTATAACACTAATAACGAACTGCGTATACAAATCACGTTGTCCCCTCCTCGCTTGATCTTCCCACCGAGGCTCGTTCGGTCCGTCGTGCGTCGCCATGGCCGGAGCAACATCAAAAACTGCGGTCGCGGCGATCGCTGTAGCTGACATCTTGTCCAACAGCGACCCTTGCAGGGCCCCTTGCTAAGCTTCGTCTTTTCTCAGGAAGGCATGTGGGAACGGAAGTTCCGGAATAGCTTCTCGCGGCGCGCAAAGTGACAGTTTGACGAACGAGGAAGACACAAAGAAGTACTGAGGGAAATAAAAATAGCACAGATCGTCAAACTATATGATAAAGTTGCTGGGCAGGCCCCTTCAAGGCGATTTGAAGCAGTAGTGTTGTGCCCGAGGAGTCGCAGGAAGCGCCCGCGGTGTTTTGACGCTCCCGCATCCGGACAATAATAACGGAGATAGCGGCGGAGCTTATGCGAGTTGTGCATTGCTTAGTCATCAGCCCACTGCATAATTCGAAATTACCGTTTCTGGATAGCCATTAGGCCAGTCGACTGGACTCTCATTCTATTTCAGTCGGTTTATAATCCTGAAATTGGATATTAACTTTACGAGATCTTATAAATAAACTCTTAGTAACACTTTATCAGACTGTAAGTTCCCCATACTGAAGAAAAAGCCTGCACCCTGACACTGCAAACAGCTTTTGAGAAAGAACACGTACTGCCCAGTAGATACATGTATAGAGTCATGGACTTGAGATATCAATTTAAACCTATATCCCGGTGAGATTGACGCATATACTATTTTTCTAAAAATCAAGCCTCTTCATGTGCTCTCTCAGCCTTTCCCTCCAACGATATCCTTGAGGCATCATAATAGACGTCCAGGAGACACCCAGCAGACCATGCTTGGGTTGGGGACTATACAAAGAAGACAAACCATTAGCACACATATCCTCATGCTTTGATGGGAAAAAAAAGAGTAATGGAAATTAAAAGACAGAACATACCGAATCCGCGCAGAAAGCACCGTTTTTGTTTGTCAATTCTGCCAAACCTTTCCAGGGACTGTCTCTTAGAGAGCGCTTGCAACCTTCAAGTCTCCTTGTGATCTGCTGAAATGTCTCAGTTCGCTCTTCTGGCGTTTTCTTTCGCAGAAGATCAAAGTGGAGCAGCGCACGGAGGAAGAACCCCCGCGGCCAGAGCCATTCGGGTCCCTGGTGATAATTTCGTCCCTTCGCTGTCGCGAAGTCCGTCGAGTCCTCGGAATTGTTGTAGTTCGGTCGGTAGTTAAGGTCCGATGGATCAAGCGTTGCGACACCGGTGGGGCCTAAGAGGACGGAGTCTGCAAGAGAAAGAGCGTAAAGGGCTTTCGAAGGCGTGAAGAGATCCGGGGCAACCGTCATCGCAATGGGGAAGTTGGAGCGGAGTTGATAGTCTTCATATGCCTTTCCCGATTTATATAGATCCTTATAGATTCCACGACGATTGACAAGAGAAGGATCAACATCGTATTGATCGTCTTCATCTGCATTCACAGGCACATAATAGCAGCGCTCAAAGTTGCGTTTGATCCGGGAAGCCCAGTCCGCAAAGGTGATGGATGTGCCGTCGCCAATATCTACCCCCTTGTTCTCATAGATCCCGGAAGCATTCAGTCCTGCGACCCAGGTCAGGGCGCTGTACAATAGACCGGTTATCTCGATCGCAGCGCCGTCTCTGGGTGTTCCGGGAAACCCCTTGTTTCCAGCCTTTTCGCTTTCGCCCATCTTATCCATCCAGGTCCCACAGTTGAACTGATTACCACCGAATATGAAGCCAGTCTCCCAGTCCACCTTGACATCAATCTGAAACCCCTCAGGCTTCATCTGCGCATCAAGTGCGGGTCCAGCATTATACTCTCTGAAACTGAGTCCGGAAGCATGTCTTTGGAAGATCTCTTGAATGACCTCCCTTATCGTCGATGACTTTGAATATGCCCTGGGGTCATCGAAGGGAAACCAGATATCATCGTAAGGCAAGAACCTCCTTGGGACCTTCTCGTCCAATATTTGGATTCCATTGGGGACCATCTTGGTGTAATCCTGGATCGCTTGAAGGAAGAACCACACTGAGTCCCGAGAGTTGTATCTCGGGAGCCTTCCGCTATTAAGAAGATTTGGGATCATGCCATGCTTCAGAACGCTTGCAAATGCAAGGATATGTTCCTTGGCTTCATCAAACCACCCAGTGCAAAGGAACAGCCCTCGGAGAGAGATGAAGACATCACGGCCCCAGCAGCGTGCCCAATCCACAGAGAAATGTGGCAAGCCAGCCGCAAGACTTGGAACATTTTTAACCGGCCATAATGATGCAGACTTGACGTATCCTGTTTGTTGGACGCTGACCATGGCTAGTTGATGTATGAACTGCTGGCCGTGTTGTATATCTTTCCCAAACAGTTGAATGCATCGTCGCCAGGCAGCAGTGAAGGCTGTCTGGACAATGATAGCAAAGTACCTGGGTAGGAGGAAGCTCGGAAGGCTTCTGGCAGCATCAAATCGCTCACGGAGCCACGTCGCTGGTGTACGAAGTTGGGTGTATCCATCCCTGTTAGCGATCTTTTCCATTCGTCCGACGATATAGTCCAGCGCCCACTGGCCTTGACGCAGATGGTCGCACAGCGGATGCCCGAGATCGTTGTACTTGATAATGTTTTCAAGCACACTCCACCATCCCTGAAGACCAGCATAGACTAACGGTCCATAATTTGGAATGTTATAAACACCGTCCTGGCCATCGGTAGCATCCCTCTCCTCCGCTTCACATCTATACAACACGAAATTCAAATCGATCAAGTTCAAATTGGCAAAAGCTTCGTTTGCACCACCGGTGATGAAATTATCCAAACCCACCGAGTGTTCTGCTCCGGGAATCCAGGTTTCAAACAGAGCGACAGACCCAGGAACAAAGCTTGCCGAAACAGATATTGTTGAATTGTTCCCCTCAAATTCAACTTTGGTTCCATCGATTTCCACAACACGGCTTGGAAGACCCCTTAAGAACTTTTTGTCGGCTAGAGCCCGCATTCGAGACTTTTCATCGTCGTCTACCTGCAATGTCCAACTTCCAATTTCCCTGGCTTGAGTACCAATTAAATGTGTTGGTTGCAGGATGTTTTTCCCATTTTCATGACCTGGGAAGGCAGTGTGCGCAATCAAAAAGATCCCTTTTCTTGTTTTTGGATGCACTCTGTGGACGGTAATGAATTCTCCGTCGTGATGAATATGGGTCTCATCGTATCCTTGTACGCCCATTTTCGTGTGGAGGGCGTTCAGCAACTTCTTGACACCGCCGATACCTCCATCACCTGGTCCGACCTCTATAGAGTCACACTCCGAGAATTTCGAGTAGTACAAGCGTGTCTCTGAGACAAGGTCTATAAGCTTAGGGTAGACTTCGTCATAGCCCATCACACTTCCTGTAGCTGACGCACACATAGCGACCAGGGCTGCATTCGGGAGGGTATCTCTCGCGTCTCGTTTCTGAGCAGGGACCTCGTTGTCATGAGTGCAATCCATGAAAAGCGCATGAACAGGAGTTTGACGAATGTGAGAAACAACCTCCTTTCCAGATACAGACTGCAGTGAAGATCCTGCGGGAAGATCTAGATCAAAACTTCCAATCGGACGACCTCCATGGCGATGAACGAGCCGACTCAGTTCGCCTGTGTTCCATGCTTGCATCGCCTCTCGTATCAAGGCACTCAGGCCGAGACGCTTGACGAAGATATAATCGGTTTCCTCAGACCCTGTGAACAGTTCCGCAAAAACGGCCAGGTTAGGTCGCACCTTGCGGGCTTCATCGAGAAGGTACTCCGCCACCACTAGCGGGGTCGAATGGCAGTTATCAATACGGAAGCCGGAGAAGTATTTTGCCATAAATCGCGTATATCTAGCCATGAAGTCCCAAAGGAATGGATTGTCTTGGGGTGATGAGCCATAGCGAAGCTTAACGCAGTCACCCCAGACGATGACCTCTCGGCGAAGATAGGCCCTAGATTCGGGGCCCGCATTGTCCCGCATTGCATCGGCGTTCCAGATCCAGCCATTGTTCACCAGAGCGAGCGCTCGAGGGTTATGTTTCTTTGTGGTGTCATTGAGTGGCAGTCTTGTAAAATAGCTCTCAATCAACGGGTTCTCTTTGGTCACAGGTCCCAGTTTCGGACCATGATCATCAATCCTGACGTATTTGATGAGATTGAAAACTTGTTCTAGTATCTCATCCACATCCGCATCGTATTCCTGGTAGAGGGGAAGATTGACCTCATCGAGGATTCGAGATACTTCCGCTTCCACTGAAGGAACATCCGAAGAGGTCTTGTCATAATTTCCAAAAAGGACTGTCAGCAAGGGTGCAGCCACCTTCTCATCGACCTTTCGACTGAATCTTCCCAAAATGCGTGTCGAGTTTAACAGGGCGTTTCGACGGATGAAATCCGCTTTCTGCTTCAATGTGCCTGTCTTGATGGCCTCAACGTCTGGAATATTGTTGTGATCATGAGGCGGCTTCGAATCACGACTTATCCACTCATCAACGATCCTTCTTGTATCGCTTTTCACATCCACAACGTAAAATTCCCACAGTCGTATCGTGTCGATGACGTGCTTTCTCATCCCGCCTATGACTTGGAGTAGATCGTCTACTGTGTGGAACTCCGTGGGCAATGCTAGACTTTGAAGGTTTTCGCCATATTTCAGCAAGGCAGTATCAAGCTCCAAAGCCGCCTCCAGCCAAGGTGCTGTTTCAACACTGTACCCTGCCTCTGGATGCTCTTCCAGCCACTTGCTATTGCTTGCAGTATGATTCCAGACAACATCGGTAAGAGCTAGCAATCCGAACTCCTTTTCCATCCTGGAGACCATGTCTGCGATATCTTGCTCCCCGTTAGGGAAAAACTCTGGATCGAACTCTAGTTGGTTGTAGATACTGTAAGGTGAGTTCGAGACACCCCGTTTCATCAATGGTGTAAAATGGACCATGTTATAGTTCCTCTCAGAGATCCCTCGCAAATGCTTATCCCAGTCGGTGGGATACTTTCCCATAAACTTGGAGATGATAGAGAAAATTGAAAGCGCATCGAGAGGCAGACTCTTGCCGCCAAGGGACAATGAGGGTGCAACATCAACATAATGCAGCGGTGTCCTCGCCTGTTCGCAGGTTGGGGAAGAAGAAACAGAAAACTCCGGGAGTGGCGAATAGGTGGTGTAGAAAGCAAAGGCACCAGGTTGGGTGATGGGCACATCGATGTGTATGTCTTTGTTGAAATCAGGCCGCAATCTACAAAGTCAATGGGTTTTCGCGTTTAGAAAAAAAAAACAGCAGAACTAGACAAATAAGCTCACTTGAATTGACGAAACTTGGAACGATCAAAGTCTTTTCCTGCCTCAGGGATATTCACCCACAAGATGCCTTCCCTACATATTGAGCTCGTGCCCTCGATGGCGAAGCGGAGCACGTAGGCTGGATCAGTTGGAGGTGGGAGGTAGATGTAGCCTCCCGGAATGTCAGGAGAGCCGTCGTCGTTCAGAGGAAGGAGATAAATACGACGAGAATCACTCATTGTAACGAGCGGCTGCTTTGAGCCACTGTACTCTGTACTTTCTGTATATACAATTGCGGGGAAAGATGGTTCTGGTGGCGCATTGGAAGAACTGGTAGGTAAGACGTCTGCCTTGGATCTGTGTCCAAAACAAATTATATGAGACTTCCCCGCATCAGCTTCTCAAGAAAGCCTGGAGAAAAACAGGAAAGCGTCGGTGAGGCATTTGGTAGCTTTGGGGAGCAGTCGAGACCCAGCCAATGGAATGGTTTCTGGAGCTGTGCCGCGCGTGTGACATGCCTAGACGTTGTCCACCAAGCTCCAAGCCTGGACAGCGTGGTGTCCTAATATTAACAAATCAATCCTCTCTGAGCCTCATCAATTGTCTGCATATCGTATCTTGTGTTTATAAGAAAGAGATCTATTATTTATATACGCAGAACCGTATTTACCACGTCTCCCAGCTACCTGGCAAGGAGATACTATGCCCCTCTCACCAATTGTTCCAGGCTTGTATCAACGTCTAACTAGCCCAAACTCCTCTACCCACCTCCTACCGGAGCCTCTCTTTCTAAATATTACGTGTGGCGAACACGGACGGACAAGGTCAATCAGGAAATGAAATTTATCGCCTGCAACCGCTCTCCAAATCTCTGGTCTATGCAATGCGACTTGGCAGTTCTTCGACTTTCATTTTCCCTTCTAGGATGCCTGTGTACGATATCAGCATATGCAATCTATGCGACAGTAAATTCAGCACTTACGCTGGACGGAAGTAAACAGGGGATACTCATCCTCCACGCCTTGCTTTTTCAGGAACTTGTTGACCTCGTACGCTGTCAGAGTTCCCTGCAGCTTCTGGCCATTGAGTTCCTGCTTTTCGATCTCCTCGATCGGAGTGTTGCGCTCAACGCTGAGCTTGGCGCATCGGAAGTTTCGTCCTCCGCTGCAGCTGGTGATCATGTCCGCAACACCGGCGCTCTCTTCGGTGAAGGTCTTCGGATTGATGGACGCGCCAAAGAATTGATTACCGAATTTCACCATCTCGAGGAGCCCGACTCTCATGATAGCAGCCTTGGCGTTGTCACCCCAACCGAGACCGTCCACAAAGCCAGCTGCCAGAGCGACAATGTTCTTCAAGGCACCACCGAGAGCGACACCTGCGACATCGTGGACCACTCTAACATGGAAGTAGGGGCGATGGAAGAGTGTCTTCAGAAGGCAATGATCAATAGGAGGATACTCGGGAGGGAGGGGCCGTAGTTTCACTTGAGAGAACTGTCCGGATGTATCCTTGTGTTCAAAGGAAATAATGTCGACCGGCGACTGGGAAGGCGAGCCCTGCGTCGGTGATGGAGCCTTGGAATCAAGATGAGGAGGATCGTAACCGATCGTGGTTTCGGAAAACAGCTCCTTGGCAACCTCTGTAGCGATGTTGGCGCCCGAGAGTGCACCGCAATAGATGCCCAGTTTCTTGCCAATGGTCTCGGAGAACAGGCTGACCCCCTCCTCGTTGACGTCCACACCCTTGATGCAAGATATGCCTCGAGCATAGGGCAGAACTTTCCCTTGGAGCTGGTCACAGATGCGAATAATGAACTGGTGTGGGACATTAAAGACGAGAATCGTCGTGTCCTTCACCGCGTCCTCCAGCGACGGATTGGCGTGCAGATTCTTAGGCAGAGCAATCCCCGGAAGATACTTGATATTCTCGTTGAATTTGTTGATCACTTCGGTCAAGTTTTGAGGACCCTGGCAGAGAGGCGACGACGGGTCGTAATGCTTGGAGTCCTTGGGGATCTCCACCTTCTCTTCAAACACCCACATCTCCACTGTGTTTTCGAAGAGATGGTTGTTCTCCGCGACATTTTCGGCGAGAATCTTGGAAATAGCCGTTCCCCTGATCGAGGTCAACAATTCAGCTCCTTGCGACAGAGAGCGCTCGCTATGCTTACCAGTTTCCAGATCCAATCACTGTCACCTTGTGCTTCCGCGGATGAGCAGAAAGCGTCGCCATGTTGGCTCGAGTGATAACAGGCAGTGCAGAGGATTTGCAGGAGCTCCTGTGGTCAACCACCGGTGCCGCAGCAAGAGAGAAGGCTTTAAAGGTGCCAGGCAGCTGGGAGAAAAGTGCTGGGTGGCACGCGGCGGTGGCCAGGAACCGTTGGGGCAGCGATCTCAGTTGGGAGGGATTAGGAACAAAACTCCGTCTAATGGGCAACCAAGGTGCAGATAAAAGAGAAGTCATATAAGTCAGAGAGCGCTTTCCCTGGCGAACGTTAGATCACCGTGATTTCAAGAAACAATGCGTTGGCCGAGTAGCTGTGGTCGGTCTGATGTCAGGCAGACTGCAACTGGTCACGCTCAGGAAAAGCGCTCCGACCAATACTGCGTTGGCGGCCCGACGTCACAGGCGGTGCGCCCGTCGCCCCCGGCCAGTCGGAGCGGTTTGTTGTGGTCGACCCCGCCCCGGCCGGAAGGGCCCTAGACCGTTCCGAGACCGAGCTAGGGTTTAGGGCTGGCCCGAGCCAAATTTTATGAGCAGCCGCGACCTCCAGCAGCGCAAAACATCACAGCTCCCAGCATGGTAAGTGAGCTGCTCTTGTTCCTCCCCGCTGTTCACGTACTGACATGGCAGGCACCGATTCGTCCGCAAAAGGGCTCGACGTCGTCTGCGCGAAAAGCAGCCAGCGGGCGAGGCGAAATCGCCTCGTCCAAGGCCAGCCTGTTCCAAGATGAATTCCGAACGACCAAGAAAGACAAACGCCTGATCAAGCACTCGGCTTTTATGTCCAAGATTCAAAAGGCCTATGAGAAGAAACCAAAACGGCGGAGGCCCTCCAAAAAGCTGGTGACCAATCTGGACTCGTTGGCGGAGGCTCTTCCCGCTGCAGAGGAGGGTGATCGGAATGACACTAGTAATCAGGTCAATATTATCAAGCACAAAACTATGAAAAGTCGCCCCGGTGCGATGAAACGGAAGGAGAAGCTGGAACAGATGGAGCGGGACCGGTTTATGAAGAACCTCGCACAGATGACACATATTGAGGCAAACAACACAAGTCAGGCGGCAGCGAGTTCTGAATCACAAGCTGAACCTCCTCCCACTTCGAGCCGATGGGCTGCTTTGAGGAGTTTTATATCACAGACAATGGAGCAGCAGCCTGCATTCAAGGACAATAAGTGATGCAGCCTGTTCGCAGGCGAATATCATGCACACTACCCTCGTCAATTGCGTTGGCCTTTAAAAGCGTCCTTGTCAAGGCAAGAACATTGCCGAAGGATTCTGAGAATCAGTTTGAGGGTGAAGCATGAAGCATCACCCATCACACTCAGAACCACCTTTCTGGTTCCTCCAGGAAAAGGCTGTGAGCACTGGATGGATTACTCGCTGAGGCTCGTCCACCCACCTCGATAATCGATAGCCAAGGATGGTTGCGAGACGGTGGTTGAAAGAATTCAAGGAGATGGGAAACCGGTACCGCGTTCTTTGAATGCTTATGAGAATCACCCCAGCGATGCTGGAAGGAAAGCTACCCGCCATCGACTTGTATCAAAACGATTCGATGCCACCTCATCGACGCTCATCCCTCAGACACTGCAAACTCAGACACAAATTCACTGTTGAGCTAGATCTATGTGACTAAAAGCAAGTCTAGCTACAACCAATACACATAGTCTCATCCTGATCTCGTTGCTGAGCTTGTCTCACCGCTTTGTTGTTATTAGATCATTTTGTAGGCTGAGTAATAAGTATAGTTCTTTTTTTTTAACCTCCTAATCCCATGTTAAATGATTTTCGCCTCGATCACCAGTTTCGCTCTCTTGAAATGCGTGAGTTTTGTAATTTACCTTCGTCGCTACTTCTCAGATATGAAGCTCGAGTTCAAATATATATAAAATCATGTTGACAAGACTTTGTTAGGGGGGAATGAAAGTGCCCCCGTGGTGATACTAATTTAGAAGTCCATTTATATATAATCACTCACTTAAAATCTACACTATTTCCTTCCTTTCTTCCTTCTTTCTTCTTCTTTTTGTAATAAAAACGAAGATCAACTCGTAATTGTACTCCGTAATTGATTAACTAAGTTATAACGTAATCTATAACCTAGTCGGACAAATGACCTAGTCGGACACTTCTCACCACGCTTACGCGCCTCCACTCCCATCAACAAAAATGCCTACCTCAAGACTCCCACAAGCTTCCAATCAGGAAGGAAAGATTCTTTTGGCTCTTCAAGCATATAAGAAGGGCCAAGTCTCAAGTCTGCGAAAAGCTTCTGTGTTATATGATGTTCCCCATTCCACATTACACGATCGATTGAAAGGCCGTACGACGCGAGAGCATGCGCAGGAAAGGAATCGAAAACTGTCTGTTACTGAAGAAATAACTCTTACCCAGTGGATACTATCCATGGATGAGCGAGGAAACGCCCCCCCAGTT